>NC_139600.1:11863185-12105685 GCF_946808225.1 Silurus aristotelis | reverse complement strand
AATACAAAACACCTGAGAGTAAGAACTAACATCAGTACCGCATTGTGTGATAATGAGTAATGTTCTTTCTACAGTCTTCTACAGTCAGATAACATTATGGAACCAGGACCTACTGAGCAACTCATAAAATAGCTAAACATTTGAGATCATCACAGATCCAACACCAGCTTTTCCATGCCAGAGCCTTTAAACACTTAAAGAGGTCCAATGTCCAAACTCATCAAGTGAAATCCATATGGCGCTGGTACGTCTCTAGATGGTTCAGGATGTTTGAGATCTTAAGGAGCGTGACTAGATTGTAGCGTGTTAGAAGACTGGGAAGATAAATGGGAGCCAAACCATTTAGTGTTTTGTAAGTAAGTAGCAGTAGTTTTTAGTCGATTTGAAACTTAACAGGTGTAGGGATGATAAGATCGGAGTTATATGGTCATATTTTCTCGACCTTGTGAGAACTCTGGCTACTACATTCTGGACTGACTGTAGCTTGTTTATTAATGATGCAGGACCTGCACGTAGTAATGCATTACAAAAGTCCAGTCTGGAGGTCATGAATGTGTGGACGAGCTTCTCTGCATCAGATATAGACAACATGTTTCTTAGCTTAGCAATATTTCTAAGGTAGAAGAAGGTTGTTTTTGTAATATGGATAATATGATATTTTAAAGACAAGTTGCTGTCTAAAATAACTCCCAGGTCTTTTGCTGTAAAACTAGTATTTACAGTATATCCTTCTAAATGCAGGTTGAATTGCTGGAGCTTCTGTGTACTGGTTTTTGGGCCTATGAGCAAAATCTCTATCACACTCAGTTAACTAAGCCAATTGAGATGGTTCGTTTGCATAGCAGTGGAAGATAATCCAATGCCTTTTAATGATATTTTCCAAGGGAAGCATGTATATTGTAAAAAACAGGAGGTCCTAGAACTGAAACTTGTGGCACCCCAAAATTTACTTGCATTAACCTGGATAGTTCTCCATTTAAATCTACGAAAATACAATCAGACAGGTAGGATTTAAAGCTTAATGCCTGTCTCTGAGTGCCGATGTCATTCTGTAAGTGATCCAGGAGAAGGTCATGATCGAAAGTGTTACTAGGTCATTAGTGATTTTATGTAGAGCAGGTTCTGTGCTATGATGGGGCCTGAAGTCTGACTGGAACTCTTTAAATATATTGTTTTCTTGTAAGAAGGAACATGACTGGGAAGACACAATCTTTTCTAAAATCTCAGATTCAGCAGATAAAATTATTATTATTATTATTATTATTATTATTATATAGGCAAATGTTACTTATATTTAATTGAATTATTAGCATAAACCCATTCTATTATCAGTTTCAAATTCATAGAAATTGGATTTGTGATTTAAAATAAATAAATAAATAAATAACAACAGATTTGCCTATAGTGAAGATATATTCCTTTGGTTAGAATCTTTTTGCATTAGGATTCATGTACATTGTTGAGTGAGAAAAGCATTTTTTGGATGTGCAAATCAACAGAGTGCAATCTGCCTTGTGTATCTGTGATATCATCATTGCCAAAGAAACCCGAGACAGAAGTGTGTGGGTTTTTAAAATCACAATACCTGCCATTGCCAGACAGACCACTGATGTCTTTCATTGTTTCACACAAACCCTAAGCAGAGACAATGTCCTCTTCAGACCCCTAAAAGTGAATATTGTCCATTTTACTGTACAAGCCACAAACAGTGATGCGTTATGATAACAGAGTCCTAAAAAAACTGGTATAATAGCCTGCTGAGAATCATAGGGTTAATTGTGGCAGCTAGAGTGCCTCCCTGCTGTGCACTGGTACACTTTATTTAGTACTACATAACCCGAAAGGCACCCATCATATTGTCAGACCAACTGTTTCATCTTTCATGAAGGAAAGACACAAGTGTGTCTCTTGTCTAACACAGCCCACTGGAACGTGGACGTCATCCCCTTGGCCTTTAGATGGGCATGACGCCCAGCTCCTATTGTGACATGCTACTTTAGGAGGTAAAGTCTCTTTCAAATGGGAATGTTTAGAAGCATGCTGCTCAAGAAAAAGTTATAATAATGGAATAAAGGAATAAACCACGTACACAACCGGACACAACTGTACACTTTGCCTGAAGTTCAACTGTATTTATATATTATTTTATATTATTATATTCTAGGGCTGCTGCTTTCAATTATTTTAGTAATCAAGTATTCTGTCGATTATTCCATTGATTAATTAAGTAATCGTATAGGAAAGTACTTTTTCTTTATTAAAGAGCAATACTGAATAAGAGCGAGAAAATCAGATGGGTCTCTTTAAATTAACAAGTCATTTCATTTTCCTTTTTAGAAAAATGTAAATTTCTATTGCTGAAATTGCATACAAGAATATCAGTGAAAACTAAATCCATTTAGTGCATTTGATTGCCAAATAACTTCAAAATACAAATAAAGCGCGTTCAAAAAGTCCCTCCGCAGTGGCCGTGTAGTGTAGGGTTTAGGAATCTATTCGTTTAATGAAACACATAGTTAAAATCTCGAACAGTATCGTAATGTGTTTTTTTTTGTCTGAGGAAAAGCTGCTTAAAATTTTCCACAGACTAAATCTGTGTGTTTATCGCCGGCTTTACAAACGTTCTCCACTACCCTCTCTACACGCTCACTGCGAAGGGCTTTTTAAACACACCATATAAATAAAACTATAAAAATCAATGCTAAATTATTTTAAAAACAGTAAACGCACTGTACTGAGATTTTAGTTTGAAATGATTCCAAACTTGGGAAACTTTCTGCTATTTTCTTTGGCCTGATCTTCTCCTTATCCCTCGCTGTTTTCTCCCCGTTCCTCCGTTTTTCATACTGCCTCTTCTGCGTTACCTGTCCAGCGCGGCTCAGAGTTTAGCGGGTGGTGCGTCAGTTATAACGGTCCGTGGGAAACACAGTGCTTCATGTTTAATTAAATGGACGAAACAAGGCATTGAGGCAAATTAATAAAAAAAATTTACATTTTGTAATTACTTAAGTTCTTAAGAATTACTTCAGTTCAGGAATCGTTATAGCCCTAATGATATAGTATTTAACGTCCACTCCAGTGAAATTTCTGTGGTAGGTGCTTAACTAATGTGCATTTAAATGCCTACAACTAACTAATCGGTACTAAATACTGTGCATTACTAAAGATTTGAGACAATGCGGATTAAAATTTAAGACAATTTAATACATTTCAAAAGACTAAGACTTAATTTTTCAGGACACCATGTGATTCATTATATTAACTATTTACATTTGAAGTGAATTCTAATACTTACTCACATTGATCTCATAAAGTATCTATTTTTACATATCAGGACATTCATCATCAAATTCATCTGGCCCTTAACACGTCTTAGAATTTGTTATATACAATAAATCTGGAATAAATTCTACTATATATATATATATATATATATATATATATATATATATATATATATATATATATATATATATATATATATATATGTGTGTGTGTGTGCGCGTAGGTAAATAAATAAAGAATCTAAAAGTAGTATATAGTATATTTATGATTAGTGTTCTGGTTCTTTTAGAACACATTGCATCAGGTAACTCATGATAACCTGGACCTTGGTTTTTATTTGCTGTTCATAGTCCTGTTATCAGTTTCTTATCCCGCAACCTCGAACCTGAACACAAACGTTTTAGAGCAAACACTTGGTTTCAGGAACATGGGAACAGTGATGTAGATGCCAAGGCATGAGGTTTCCTAAGAACAACAGCAAATCACCTGGAAATAGTTAGTATGAATAATTGTTTTTGTTTGCCTGAGCAGAGGTGGTTCTGTATAAGCACTTGAGGGTGTTTTTATTTAGCTTCTCTCCTTTATCAGTCCTGACACAAACAACATTAATGCCAGTTCTTGGGGGTGTTGACACCCATAACAGTTAATCAAAGACGCCAGTTGCCCCTGTGCCTTCTCTGTTACTGATAAAGTATGCGAATTCATACAGGGCACATTACATGAAAAACCTGTATGTTTGTGTGTGTGTGTGTGTGTGTGTGTGTGTGTGTGTGTGTGTGTGTGTGTGTGTGTGTGTGTGTGTGTGTGTGTGTGTGTGTGTGATAAAAAGGATGTATGTATGATCAGCTATATGCTTAATGCCATGAAGTTGTTGAATATAGCATCTAAACATATATAGTTTTTTGCCAATAATGCACACAATAATTTTGCAACTATTTTGTCATTGCTTTTAATAAATTATTTTTTAACTGGTGCCCTGCCAATGAAAAAAGAGACATTGAATCACTTCATATTCACTACTTCTACACTAACATATAACTTAATCGCCTTGTATGTACTGTGTAGTGCAATATGTTATATGTAAGGGGCATTAATTTGAGATTAAACACAGCTACAGCATGTAGTACTGGACGTAATCACGTCAGAAGCTGATCTTAGAAGGACACTTCTACCATTCAGGAATAAAATGGTTGTCTTGTTTAAAACTGAAGTGCTTCTGCTTTTCACTACAGATCTTACCTCACTTCCAGTCGTGCTCCTTAGTGTTTATTTTGCCCTTAGCTCAGGCACACTGAACTTTTTCAGTCTAATAGCAGTAGCAGTAGTTGTTTGGCTTTTCATGTATGTTTATTCTCCAGTAGTTGTACACTAATGATGTTACTTGCAGCCAGAACCAGACACTCAAACACACACTGTGTTTATAGTGGAAACACACATTGTCATAATGAGAAAAAAAATATATGATGAATCATGCAGCCCTAAGCTTAAACGTTCACTTATACAGGATTGTTTATATTTCTTAATAGTTGTGATGTTACTACCGTTATCAAATTAGCATATTAGTGCATACAGTTATCTGTGGCAGCCCGTTCGTTTTTTTTTTTTTTAATACTATTACATTTTAGCACTCGTTCTTACAGTTTCTGACAGAAGGCATAGCATCGTGATTGACAATACATTTGTGGCACCGTTTTGCTACTCAGAAATTTGCTATTTGTATTTCCATAGCTACCCTGCTGTAGGCTACTTATGTATCCTGGAAACATATTACAGTGAAGTGTGTGTGTGTGTGTGTGTGTGTGTGTGTTATAGCAAGTGTTAGGAGCTGTCGTCTTTCATTTTGCCTGTTAGCACAGCTTCAGTTATTAGCATACAAACCGAATGCTGGGTTGTTGTTTTTTTAGAGGTTTTCCAAACTCTACCATACTTTCTTAACATTTAAATATTGTGTATTTCATCATACATCTTGAAGTGTGAATATAACTACTGAATAGCATAATATATACAGCTTGGGGAATTTACTATGACTGACCACTTCCACTCCTAATATATATATATATATATATATATATATATATATATATATATATATATATATATATATATATATATATATATATATATATACACACATCTGTAATCAGAACCTTGGAATGTGAACGCGTTTTGTTCCACTTGCTACTTGTACCCCCAAAACCCAAACTGTACCATTCGAGAAAAAAAAAAGGGGGTGGCAAAATACTAATACGTCGTTATCACAACAATACATTCCTGTCTTTTAATAAATACCAAACCTCGAAATGAGTACTTGACCCCATTTTGTACCGATGTTCGTTCGAGTTTGTATTGTGTTTATCTGATTTTGAGTGCGCTTTATCTAGTTACACCCCCCCTATCTCTACTTAAAGTGGGTTCGCCCCTGGGGTTTGATTGACAGCTCCATATTTTTGTGCAGGATCTGTTTTTTTGGGGGGTTTTTTTTTTCGTGTGCAAGAAAAAAGAAAACAACAGATCGAGGAGGGAGCGACAAGCCGAGATAAGAAAGACGGAGGGGAAAAGTGAGGGATAAAGAGAATATTGAGGGGCGAGGCAAAGGAAATTAAAGCCGAAAGGGAGGAAGAACAGAGTTGTTGTGTTGTGATTTTTGCACGTTCACTCCACTCATACAGCGTTGTAAAGTTGCTCCGCAGGGTAAGTGTATACGCACATCACGTTTGTTCACGTGTATGCGTGTTTATTTAACTCTTTCGGTTTTCCAGATGCGTTTAAACTCGAGTTCATTGTTTAAAAAAAAAAAAAAAACAGACAGTCCATGCCACACGTGGTTGAAATGACAAACAAACAAGAAACAATGTTTTTTTGCGATAATTTACGACTGTTGGCGACGAAATACGGCGTTTTTCCCCCCTAGACGTTTATTGTGTGATTGGGAATAAGGTTTAATTTAAAGCATGACAAGCTGTTTTTTTTATATCGCAAACACAATCCCCATATATCGCTTCAAATCTTATTGCTTAAAAAAATATATAAGATTTAATTCTAAATACAGTAATGTTTAGAGCTAATGATGTTTTTGTGTTGTTGTTTTGTTTCTGGTCATGCAGTAGGAGCGTGCACATGTTGTTGTTCCCAGCTGCTCCTTTTGTCTGGATTTATGTATGTTTTCGATCCCCGTTTAAAAAAAAACCCCAACATGTTAATTTGATAGAAATGTAAAGGGATGGTGTTTGTGTGTTTGTACACTTGAATGTCCTAAAAGGAGACATGATGAGGGTTTTGGTCTTTTGCCTTAGACTCCCATTGACCGTTAAGTATCTCACACATACAAAAACAGAGGCTTGGAAAGGATTTTTGGTTCATAAAAGCGCATTGTGCTGGATATTTTATATGGTAATAATAGATACCAAGCCCCCATCAAACCCAGGGTTTGGATCACAAATGCACTTGATAGTATGTCATTCTCCTCCAGGGAGTTCACTGCAGTCACCCACTGTTAATACGTTACTATACAGTGGAATATGAACTATTGTGATTTATTTCCTTTAATTTGGGTTCCTGTGTACTGACTAGACCGGCTGGTCCAATGTACGTTCACATGTTTAGACTGTGTGTGTGTTTGTGTGTGTGTGTGAGAATGTCAAACAAAGCTGTATAGCCAAACTCTTTCAATTCAAGTTAGGGCAAGACGAGATTATGGGGTGAAAAATGTGCTCAGACGAGTTTGTAATTTCTCCTTTTTTCTCCCATCTGTATGTCTTTTTTTTTTACACGCACACATACACACAAACACGGTGCAAGGTAGGGGGCCGGGGCTGAAATTGCACCATGTAGTGACTCATGCAGTGTATAAATGCACATGCTGTAGTGCTTTTTTTTTTTTTTTTTTTCTCTTTCTTTCTTGTTATCGTGCAATATAGCCAAGCTTATTAAGCAACACCCCCACAAATCCCGATCAGGGAACACACGGGAGGCTGTAAATCTACACCCGAGGACGTCTTTAACCCCAGATTTGGAATTGTGTTTGGGTGGAGACAATGGCCATTTTAACCCTGTCTAGTTTTTCTTTTTTTTTTTGTAGTGTTATTGCCAAAGTTTTGAACACAAGCCTTTACATTCATCCTCGATTGCATTTCCGAAGCTAATTTGAAGACTCGGGAAGCTATCCAAGGATAGGGCTGTATGATTCAACAGAATACACTGATCAGCCATGATTTTGAGAGGTGATGTTCAAATTGGTAATCTTGTTACTAACTATCAGGCAACTACCAATGGGGGTGTTGGATTTATTAGGCAGAAAGTGAACAGTCAGCTCAGTGGTTAAGGTGCTGGGTTACTGATCGGAAGGTCGGGGGTTCAAGCCCCAGTATCGCCAAGCTGCCACTCTTGGGCCCTTGAGCAAGGCCCTTAACCCTCTGTGCTCCAGGGGCGTCGTATCATGTTTGACCCCAACTTCCGAGCAAGCTGAGTTATGCGATTATACACTATAAGACTGAATGTCACTGTGCTGTAATGGATATGTGACAAAATAAAGGCTATTCTATTCTATTGGAGCATCAGGTACATGTTGCGAAGTACATGTTTGGCTCTGAGGCTGGATGGTCACTTCTAGCTTTTTCCAGCATTTACTCTGACAATAATAACTGTATGAGTTATTTTAAAAGGATAGCAAAAGATTTGTTTCTATAGTATTGTCCCTTGAAAAGATATACTAAATGGTTGCTGAAAATTTAAGGGTCACTTCTTGTTTATTCCGGGTGGGTACATGTAACCCTGCCTTCTATTGCAGGATTATTCAGAATTGGTGGCGTTCCAGTAAGAAAAATATCCGGAGAAGCGAATAACCTAAATTAATGATTGCAACAATTACTTTTAAATATTTAATCATTTTGTTATTAGTTGACTGCTATAAGAAATGCAGTTAAACGCAGTTGTATTTTTGCTAGCGCCGGCTAGCCTCACACGCGTACTCCTCACAAACCATTACAAATATTTTATAATGTTCAAATATCAAATGTTTCCTTATGGATCCAGAGTAACGTGATGAATTGTTACATTCCAATGCTGACCATGTGTCTTTTTAGTTTTTTGTAATCTGCATATCTAAACTCATGGGTTATAATAAGTGCGATGGTGAACATCTTTACTCTGAGAAACTTTCCTCTGGTAAAACATCTTGTACTGACACTTCTAGCCCCTTTTCTGGTTAGTCTCTAGCATGATGTCCTGCCTTTAGTCATCATTTCTTCAATGCATGTCATTGGATAAACTAAATCGTTTATAAACTTCATCCATATAAAACTGAAGTAGCTGAGGTATTTCTGACCCCCCCCCCATATACATTTTATAAAATAAAGTAAATGGTTTCTTTCAACATTTGTTCCTGATTTGCTGTTATAATTCCCTCCACTCTTCTGGGAAGATATTCCACTAGATTTGAGAGTGCAATTATGGAAATTTGTATTCATTCAGCTACAAGTGTGTTAGTAAAGTAACTGATGTAGGTGATGGTGAGGAGGTCTGCGGTGCAGTCAGTGTTCCAATTCATCCCAAAGGTGTTCAGTAGTGTTGAGGTCAGAGCTCTATAGCAGGCCAATCAAGATCTTCCACTCCAACCAACGTAAATCATACCTTCATGGAGCTTACTTTGTACTTTGGTATTGTCAGGCTGGAACAGGTTTGGGTCTCCTAGTTTTTATGTACCTCCAACTTTGTGGTAACCGTTTAGGGAAGTACAACATATTGCAGGAAACGTCAGGTGTCCATATTAGTCAGGCAGTTGGTGACCCTTGTTCTAGTTCATGCGCTTGCATTATGTTGGGAAACACCTAATCAAATGTTTGTGTCTTGAACATGCACATTTTCCACAGGTTATAGATCCGGATGGATCGGATTAATATTAATTATTTTGAAAGCATCTAAAGGGCAGTGTGCCAGTGGGGATGCTGCAAGTAGTGCTTTACCTCATTGCCACCATGTCTGCGTTTTATAGTCAGATGAGTCATGCAGCATGCAGCATATATCGTATTTCACATAAAGGGGAAGGGTTGGAGTTGAATTTACCAGAAAAAGCATTAATATTTTTAGGCTTTGACACATCTTAAACAAGGAACAGTGTACAACAGCAACAGTGTACTGCTTTTTTGTATTCTTTTTTTTTTTTACTTGAAATCTTGAAATATTTTATTTTAATTTTTTTAACTACTGAATTCTGAACAGTGAATTTTTTTTGTGCTCCGAATGTACAAACACAAGGCTTTCCTGTGTAAAAAGTGTCGATTTTAGGGTATTTATGAACACCAGAATGGTTACAGGGTTCTAAAATTAATGTTAGAAAAGAGAAAAAAGAGCCTTGTTATAGAATCATTAGAATCATTATCGTTGCAGAAGCAAAACTGCATATCACGATGACCAACTAACTTTTCAACACCGTTTTAACATTACACAAGCAGAAACTTAAACAACCTCAAGTCAAGTAGGCGTTATTGTCATTTTAACCATATACAGTGCAGTACATAGTGAAACTTAATGTTTCCTCAGGATCAAGGTGCTACAGCAAACATAAATTAACCAAAGGAACACAGAACTAGACATAACTCTAAAATGAAAACACAATATGTGCAACATTTTATTGCAAAAAAGGGAGGGAAAAAAAAGGACAAGAGTCAACATGAGATGAGGAAAAACAGTAACACAGTAGCGCTGACCAGTACAGTACAGAAGATTCAGTATACAAATTAAAAATAAATACCGTAATCTTCGGACTATTAAGCGCACCCATATATAAGCCGCACCCACTGAATTTGACAAAGATTTTTATTTTGAACATAAATAAGCCGCACCTGTCTATAAGCCGTCTACATTGAAACTAATGAACTTTACACAGGCTTTAATGAAAGGGAGTGTCTGTTACACGGTGTAACGGGTGAAATATGTTGTGGCTCCTGGGAACCGCCGCATTTTTTCCGGTATTACTGCATGTGTGCAAGACCGAGGAATACGTCCTTATTATTTTCTGATGCTTATTTCTAAGTTTCTTTGACTAACCCGTAACGCTAAACGCTGCTTAGTTTTTTGGCTTGAAGTTTGTGAAACCTGGAAAAACCCATGAAAAATTAATAAATTAACCGCTTCGTTGTTTAAGCCGCGGGGTTCAAAACGTAGGAAAAATGTAGCGGCTTATTGTCCGAAAAATACGCTACTGTACATAAACCTTTATCGTCCCTTGATTCCATTGTATCAGAAACTCAAAGGTTTTTGGTTTAAGCACAACTTCCAGACTTACATAACCTAAAATGTTTACTTGAATAATGTTGAGTATCGTATGCTGATTGACATTGATTATGGGATCATACGACACGCTAGTTATTTTCACTTTGATTATTGTGGTAAAACAGTAGTTCACAGTGTAGAGAGAAAAACGCTTTTACTTGTCACATGTACATTACAGCACAGTGAAATTCTTATTTCCGCATGTCCCAGCTTGTTAGGAAGCCGAGAACAGAGTGCAGGTTCAGGAATGACACCCATGGAGGAAAGAGGGTTAAGGGTCTTGCCAATGCCGGGGCCCAAACTTCCGATCGCCCATTGAGCTACCACTTTTACCACAGTGCGAATAACGCGTACTAGGATCGAACCCGTGACCTCGACATCTTAAGCGTCTTTTGTTTTTGCCGCACGCTGTTGTATAAATAAAGTCTGGTGCATTGCTGTATTGCAATTGTCTTGGAGAAACAACATTTTCTTTCCGATGTGACGTGGTGCAACTTCAGAGAAACCCAGAAGCTAAATATGTGAAAATATCAGTTTAACTACCAGAATGGGTTTAATATGCAACAATGTTTTGAGTTGTTAACGTTAGCACAATCATTTGACTAGTATGTGTTTCGTTAGACTCCCTATAATATTCACTATAGTGTTTAAATAAAAAAAGCCCGTCTTGGAGCCTATAGACCTACTCAAAGGTCTGTTTTGGACTCTGGATTTTTGATTTGAGATGATTGGTGCTCGTGACAGCAGACGACAGTGGTAACTCTGAGTCGATGTGTTTAAAGGGACGTGCTTAAGTTGTTAACAGTCTTACGTTTTCAAACGAAAACCTGACGGACGGAAATTTGGGCCCTGAAATGCTAGCGAACGTTGCGTAGAGGTTTCCGGATGTGCTGGCGAGACTGTTAACAATGGCTTCTCTGAAGCTGCTGTTTTTCAACATACAAAGTCATGTGTCAAGTATAAATCTAGGGGCGGTGTCGCACCACTTGTTTTGTTCCTTATGTATCAATTTAAAGCCAGATGTTCCTGCTAAAAGAGAGACTGCCTTTCAGACACACCCCGTGACTCGGGCATGAAATGCAAATTCACCCTTCACACTAAGCTGGAGCTGCTGTAACAGGTTTATAATTATTATTTATTACAATAGTCAGCTTCAAAGTGACATCAGTATTCAGTAAAAACTATTTTTTCTGGTTTTTTTTAATTCTTTGATTAATAAAATTGTTAGCCTTTTTAATTTATTTTTTTGCAAAGTCCACTTTTTTCTTCATTATCAGCTAAAGTGCTGCTCTAGTAAAGTACACTGGAAATCTTTTCGGAGATTGTTGATATCTGATGCGAAAATTGCCTTCAGGATTGTAACCTGATGCATTTTCCTCTTCACGCTAGCACCAGTGGTGCATAATGATGTTTTATGAAACAATACATTTTTTCATTGATATTTTCAGTTATCATGTAACAACTTTTTAAAATAGAGTTCCTAATGAACTAGAGCTCCTTCCTTTAAGTGTCAACATCCAGGTCACGAGAGGAATTCTTTTTCGTTGCCATCCCGTTTTATATATAAGCAGTATTCAAAATAAAAATGGCGTAATGACGTCAGAGAACGCGATTAGCTTCCAGAGTGGATTGTATTGGCTGAGGTTCAGGTGGTAGCTCAATACTTACTCAGTTCCCACTCATACGTGCTATATATTTTTTTTTTTTACTTGTTTGGGGTAAAGTAGCTTTCGCTCTTTTCACCATTTGTCCGTCCATTGGACTTCTAGTAGACCTCGAGTGCAAGTGAGTGTAGCTAGTTCATTTCTATTAGCGTTTATTTAATGTTAAAAATAAATTGGTTTAACGTACCGTAATATTCAACACAAAAGTTATGAAAAGGCAATTTTTGAATACTTTTAGATGCAATCTTGAGCTTTTATAGAGAAGTTATTTATATATAAATGTCTTTTAATCAAAGAGAATGCATGTTTTTTGTTAGTTTTAGTACTTGATTGGTACAATCAAAAAACATGTCAAGTGAGTGATTTCTGCTTATGGTTTAAAAATATTGCAATTGATTGTTACATGTGTAATTCCTTTTTATATATATATATATATATATATATATATATATATATATATATATATATATATATATATATATATATATATATATATAATATATATATATATTTTTTTTTAAATACCATACGATTAGTGTGGTTTTTATTTATTTTTTTTTTTTTTAACATCCCATTCCACATTTGGTCCCTATTAACCCTTATGATTCCCTCCACTCTTCTCGGAAGATGTTCCACTACATTTTGGAGAGTAGTTGTGGAGATTTGTGCTCATTCAGCCACAAGGGTGTTTAGTAAAGTCAGGTACTGATGTAGGTGAGGAGACCTGGGGTGCAGTCAGCATTTCAGTTCACCCCAAATGTGTTTAAAAGGGTTGAGGTCGGCGCTCTATAGCAGGCCACTCAAGATCTTCCTCCTAAATCCATGTAAATCTTCATGGAGCCGGCTTTTGTGCACAGGGGCATCGTCATGCTGGAACAAGTTTGGGTCTCCTTTAAGTGAAGGAAAAAACTGAATCCTGTAGGGCTTTCATAATACATCCTATACAATTGTGTGCCTCCAACTGGTTTGGGAAAGAACCACATATGCCTGGACAAGTCAGGTGTCCCAGTACTGTACTTTTATCTGTATAGTGTATAAATGGCCATGGAAATGGCAACCTATTAAAAGGAAGGCTTGCTGATGAAACCTGTGATTTGAATTGTTTCCTGCATTGCTGTTATATAAAAGCAGGAAATCGCACTACAGTAGTACACCAACGTTTATTTCAGCGAGTCAATTTTCTGTGAAAGTCATAGGAGTTTTATATTTAATATTAATAGAAAAGAACAAGGTAATGATTGACGTGAGAAAGATTTGACTGTACTGTCGCTAATGCATTTTTGCTTCTGTTTGAGCCTCATGTCTCTTGCTGAGGGAAATGTTTAAAAAAAAAAAAAAAAACTAAACTAAACCACGAAGCGAGATGGATGGGAAAAAAAAATACAGAAAACAGAACCAAGAGAGTATTTTGGCACCTCGCTGTGTCTCCATGGTGGCCAATGTTGCACTTCTTCTATTTTTTTCTTTCATTCCAACCATCTAAGCGCTTCTTTTCGGTCGGAATATTGGACACCGACAAGTAGGCAAACAAAGCCGTGTTTGTACAACACTCTTGCAAAATTCCTCTGATGAAACTCTCCCCATCTTCTCAGATTTAAATTTTAGTCAGTCTATTTAGTATTGACTTTCAGTACACTTGAGAAACACAGCAAAATGTTTTCTTTTTAGGGGTGAATTATCTGTGTGTGTGTCTCACATGCCGCCAATTTAGCTACACTAACCGCAGACCATAGGGAGTATCCTCTCAGTATACACACACACACACACCACACACACACACACACACACACACACCCAAGCACACTTTGTATTTAAGTCTATAAATAATGCAGATTTTAACCTTTATCAATCTGGCATCCACCTATCTGTCTCTCCTTCTTGTTGACGCAGGCTCAGACGCTCTTAAATACATACTACAGATTAAGATCACACACACACATCCTGCGAATCTCCTCACACTGATGATCCTCTGTGGCATTCTACACGCCATTTACTTTCGAAATAAACAGCTCGCTATGTTCCTGTCCTAGTCATTCAAATAGACATCTTTCAGGCTCGGACAGATGCACGCAGGCGCACACACACATGGCCTTGTGGCATACCTCAGCTCTCAACACTGAACCGCCTGAACTAACACATGCCTATAAAACAAAACCTTCAGCTTTATTTATTATTTTCGAAGCTCTGAGGTTGTGACCGGATATCATTATTTTAGTAACTAACTGATTAATGTACAGTGGTACCTTGACCTACGTTGATCTACGAGCAAAAAATTGAGGTACGAGCTTGAAACGCCGCTGCTAGATGGCGAAGCCAGAAAGCGAAGATTGTGACGAAAATTAAGATAAACAAAGAAGAAAAAGTAAAAAAAATTTAAAGTTTAGGAATATGTAGTTTACAGGAGTGATAGTAAGAAAAGAGTTTTCCTTCCTTTTCCACTTATCACCTCTAGAGGCGCATTTACAGTACAGCGTCGTGAGTAATTGCTTGTTCGGGGTTGTACTGTTTTGAATAGAGGTCAAACGATTTTACTGATACCAATAGCTTGAATAAATCGTATTTGCCGATAACGATTAATCAACCGATAATTATTATTTTTTGTTTATGGATACTGATAAAAAAAATGTATAAACCTAGCACTCCATGTAAAATGGTAACAGTAGTGAATAATGAAAATGTGATAAAAGGAAATAAATCTGAATATAGTAATTAACAAATAAAATGATATCATTAATAAATATAATATAGCGCTCTCCGTGCAGCGCGTAGTTTCACGTGGCAAACATCACGTTGTGTCGGTCGTTCGCCACTAGAGGCCGCTTTCCTAACGATAGTGGGCCAAAATAATCTAAAAATAAATGCTAAAAATAATCTATGAAGCCTGCAGACAATTCGAAGCGAGCATGATTGTTCAACTCGGATGAGCGAGACACATACAGGGAGAAATTCAGCAGCAGGTGCACAGACAAACAAAACAAATTTCAGACAGTCGAGATTCGACGCAATCAGCTTGATGACAAATATAGCTGAAACATGCATGGATGACTGCTTTATTTTGTAGGTTAATGAAGAGTTTAATCGATCTGTTTTTTTTTTTTGTGTTGTGACGTCTGGAACATTTACTTTTGTAACTGACAAGTTGATTTTTTACCTGCTGTAGGACACGATGCTGTTTACATTAACATGTCGGTTAAATCTGTTAAAAATGCAACATAAAAAATGCTACATAAATCAGTATATTTATTGCAAATTGATTTTTATCAATCTCATTAATTTGGTATCGAATAGCGATACTGTAGATGGTACTATGGACAAAAGTATTGGGACACCTGACTTCTCCAGCTATATGTGGTTCTCCCCCATACTGTTAGCACAAAGTTCCAGCATGACAATACTCCTTGTGCATGTGAAGATATGCTTTACATGGGTTGGAAGAGAACTTTGAGTGACCTGCTCTGAACCTAACCCTATTAAACTTTTTTGGGATGATTTGGAACGTTGACTTCTCCCAGAATCTGACTTTATAAACACGCTTGTGGAAAAATGAGCACAAATCTTCACATCCACAATCCAAAATCTAGTGCAGCATCTCCTCAGAAGAGTGGAGGTTTAACTATATGAGCAAATGGGGACTAAATGTTGACTGGGATGTTCAAAAAGCATATACCAAGCTTATGGTTAGATGTCCACAAAATCTTTTTTTTAAATGTTATTTGGTTATAGTGGATTTTACATAGATTTTACTGATTTGAATCATTTCTCAAGGACCAAGGTGGTACATAAAGCAAAATAAATGTACACTTGACGACAAAAAACTAACTAGGACATACACACACTGTCCTACACACAGGATTACATAAGCTGCTTGTATGCTGACAACATTTGTACAGACAACATTGCACATTATAATAAGAACAATATCACAGTAACACAGATTTTGGTCAGTCTGAGGAGAAGACATACAGGGTTACATTTTCATAGTGTGGCTTTTTTGTAGTGTACTGTGTGGAGGCCATCGGTTTTGCTGATTAATCGGCACCAACAGTTGCAGGAACTATCGACTATTGGCAAAAATCCATACCGATAGTTTTTCCGGCTCGCGTCTGTTGCTGGAGCAGCTCACAAGTTTCACTGTCATTAGAAGAACGGCCTCTAGAGGTGCATTAATTATGCCAAATGCTGTTTGTTTTTACACACGTGAGTGCGCACTGCACAGAGAGCACTAAATTATATCTATTTATGAAATATATTTATTAATTAGTATATTCATATTTATTTATTTCATTTAGCATACTTTGCATGATTCAGTTCTTTTTTTTGTTTTGTTTTTGTTATAAACTGTGTGTGTTATTTAAAGCTATCTGTTTATTAATCAGTTATTGGCAAGTACGCTCCAACCTAGCTATTGGATGACTTCTAGTACTGTGGATACTAACATAACGGTAAATAGTGGGGGATTATGTGTGTAGAGCAGATATCATGATGTCTTTGCTTTTTATGAATGGAAAGGAGTCTCTAGGATATTTTTAGTAGCTTTAGGGACATTTTAACTGATTGGTCCATATGTGAGCAATAATTAATCATATGAAAAATGTTTACGTTTGTGTGTGCTTGTGAGTAATTTTAACAAGACGCCAGAAGTATTTTTAAAACGCTTCTAAATAATAATATGATGGATTTATGCACAATTTCATCCTGATTTTCCATAAACAAGGCTTTCAAAAAGTAAACAAATGAACATTAGGGTCAATGGTTTAATGCAACATTCTGTCAAACTTATAAGCAATGACCATTAGAAATATTCTGGCCACAGCCTCTTCTTTGACGTACAGCTTATTTATAAATATCAAAGCACGGCATACCCAAGTGTCCCATAACAGAAGACCTAAAAATACTTGAGAAACAACCCCTAAATATGTCCCATATTGCAACCCTAAACGACGCGCCATGATCTACGTGAGCAGTTGACAGCAGAAAGCCCAATGCCAAAAATCCAAGTTCAGTTCAGTTCAGTTTTCAGCAAGCAAACAGAGAAAATGGAGGAGAAGTGTGCTGAAGGTCATCTGGGTTGATGTGATGAGGGTTGGGATTCGGGGAAGAGAGCTAGAGAGAGACGAGGAAAACACATCTTTCTGTAATTATTATTATTATTATTTTTTTTTTTTGCAATGGTCCAAGATGACTGACTGGTGACACATTACTTTTTTTTTTTTAATGTTTCGGGATTCTTCAGGGGTTTAGGTTTTGAAGTGGAAGATCTTCAAGGATCTGCTGTAGAGCTCAGACCTCATCCATGTTGAACACCTTTGGGATGAATTTGAGCGCTGAATGCATCTCAGCTCTCCTAACGGCTTTTTTGTCTGAAGGATAGCTCCACAAGCACACCCCAAAATCTAGTTGAATATCTTCACAGAAAAGTGGAGGTTCTTATAAGAGCACATGGGTACTAAATATGTAATGGAACGTTCAAGAAGCACATGAATGCGGACAATGTAATTCCTATGTTGGTGTTTAAATTCAAACTTGCCGCCTTTCGATCCCGAAATCCAGCGTCTTAGCAATAGCGCTACCACTTACTACCTAGTAAAACATTCAACCTTGCCCTCTAGCTTTCCCTGCAGCTACTTTGTATTAAGTAAGGGCATATAATTAGACAATCTTCAGCAGCTGTTTCGCTATAGAGACTAACTAGAGAGCTAATAATATATAAAAAAAGAACTATGCTATATTTGATCACATGCTCTAGTATTTTTATGCAATACAGCATAATAGTGTTATTTGAATTACCAGATGACGACCCCTATTTAAGAGCTCACCGCATGTTCATACATGAGGGAGGTGGTAGCTCGGTGGTTAAGGCATTGGACTTTGGATCGGAAGGTCAAGTTCAAATCCTATCACCACCAGCTGCCACTGCTGGGCCCTTGAGCAAGGCCCCTCACTGCTCAGTTGTAAGTCGCTCTGGATAAGGGCGTCTGTCAAATGCCCCAAATGTAAATGTACATGCGCCTCAGTGTTTGTCTGGTTAGCGGAGGCCATTTTCTGTCCCATGTGTTCGAATGTTGTATGTAGTACGAGTAAACCAAGGACCTCGTGTGTGAGTGACCGTGACAGCCGGCACAATTTTCTTTCCAAACGTAGCAGTCGTTTGGCTGCGTAATCAAATAAATGCATTTTTCCAGCTTAGTCGTGTGTTATTTCATTTAATGTTATCCCATTAGCGAACACTAGTGTTGGCATAAAAATGCATAAAAAGCCCTTTTAAATCTTTAAAATAATGCTCGTATGCAGCGAGCTCCAACAAGCTGCGTGACTTTAGTTTTGATCGATTTGCTTCTAAACATTTGCTATTGTTTGCTATGTCAGCATGGATGCTTCAACTCCTGCGGTTTGCGGGGCACGATCGGATGGGTGGTTCTACCTCAGCATCTGGCGCTCAGATCAGATAACTCCACAGGGAGACACTGTTGCTAAGCTGAAATGGGATTTTATTGAAACATTACTAACACATCACTGCAAATTGAACAACACATTTAGGCCAGCCCTTGAAAATAACTTGCAGTTAAAATGAAGGTGTTTTTTGATTAACAGGAAGACCCCCTCATTCTTCCCTTACTCTTTCCAAATAGGTGGTTTTCTCTCTGTTTTTCTGTCTCTCGTTACACTCCTGCAGTGCGTGACCTTCTCTTAGAAACGTTGTTCTGATAAGTTCTAGGCTGGCTAGCTCTGTTGATTTAATGCCTTCTGTGTCCTTCTCCTTGGTACAGTTGCTACAGAAACTTCCAGAAATCTCCAAACGGGTCTTGGATCGATGTAAATCACTGCCACTTGGCTACCTAAAACAATGTGTATGGCACTGATATGTCTGTGGTTCGGCTTCTGTGCTCGTGACTATGTATATTTTGTAGTATGTATTTTGTTCAGATGGGAGATAAATTATTATTTTTTTTGGGTGGTGCGGGGAAGAAAGGTTCACATCGCTTACTAATACATCTATGTTTGTAACCGTCTGGTTTAAATTGCTGCTGATTTGTTTATATTTTGCCAAAATAGAACCAATTAAAATCATTAGCAAATTTAGCAGGTAGGTACAAACAAACCATGAACTGCCAGAGTACAAAAAAACAACAGCCTCACGAACATTTCTTGTTAATTTCAATTTCTAATAGTGGTGAGTCACGGGGAGCTGTCAGAGCTACAAAGTTTAGAAAGTGCCGCTGTTTGTAAGTGCCGGGGTTTTTTTCTTTTTTTTTTCTCCTCAGTGTTTCTGGGGCAAAGTGGTAGGGTTCATTGACACTGTTGCCATTACACTATGCTGCATTTGTGTGAGAAGTCAATAGAGGGAATTTGATTGATCAACCAAATCACACCAAAACAATACTTTAGCCAAAAGTAGAGCTAAATGGGGGGAGAGATCAATTAAGTGCTATTCAGATCAATAAAAATTTTTTTGTGTTTTTTTTTTTTTTCTTTTTCCAATAGAAATCAAAACAGAGCCGCTTTATAGAAATCCAGATATCGATTGGGATCCCTAATGAATAGCAAGTAAAAACTCCTACCTAGCTATTACAGAAGGGTGGCCTACACTTAACAACCAGCCAAGAACAGGAGAGTGATGACAAAGAAAGCATAGTGTGTAAGACAAGACAGGGAGAGTGCGAGGAGAGGCAGAGAAGAGAAATGTTCTATTTTAGAGGCCAATTTTCCACTAAAGAAATGCCATGATTTGATTTGCTATCATAGCTTTAGACCATAGCTTTAATAGAATGAATGGTTTATGTAAATGTTATCGGTGCACCATATGGATCAATTGGGACACCTTACATTTCCAAGCCCTATATGATTCTCCCTATATGAACCTTGCTTTCCATTTTTCCTTCATTTGAAATGGGAGACCCAAACCTTTTTCAGCAGGATGATGCTCCTGTGAACTGAAAAGCTCTCTAAAGGTATAACTTGCATGTAAGTGGAAGAACTTGTGTCCTGCTGTAGAGATCTTGACCTTATCCCTATTGAACACCTTTGGATTGAATAGGGTGCACCCCAAGCCTCCTCACCCTACACCAGTACCTGACTTTATCAACTCCCTGTCTTCACAACCACTCCAAAATCTAGTGGACCATCCTCTCAGAAGGTTATTATGATCACAAATGTGGAGGCTAAATGCGGAAAGGGTTGTTCGAAACGCACATATGAATCTTATGGCCAGGTGTTCCAAAACTTTTTCCCCAGATTTTTCTCCCTTAGAGTGGTGGAAGCTCAGTGTTTAAGACATCTGACTCTGGATCAGACATTAGTTCAAATCCCAGCACCACCCGGAAGCCACTGCTGGGCCTTTGAACAAAGCGCTTAACCCTCAATATTTATTTGATACTAATAGATATACACTGAACAAACCTAAATGATTAGTAACCGCATTTTAACACCAGGTAATTCGTGTTCTGAGATGCTTTTGTGTTTACAGCGGCGGCACATATTTGTTGTGTCTGCCTTCTTGTCAGCTCATTCTCTTTTGACCTTTTTTCTTAATGAGGTCTGTATTCTTACAGAACTGCCATGCATTGGGTGGCATAAAGTCTGTTATTTGTGAAGAGATCAGACATTTCTGAAATATTCACTCCAACCATCCTGCCTGGAAGCCACAAACATTCCACTGGTCAGTGTCACTCAGAAAACTCTTGCCATCTATTCAGATGTTTGGTGTTTTACTAGGGCTGAAACGATTCCTCAAGTAATTTAAGTAATTCGAATACAAAATTATTTGCCGCAATGCTTCATTTAGTTCATTTAACTACACACGGAGCACCGTGTTTCCCCACGGACCATTATTACTGACGCACCACCCGCTAAATTCTGGATCGCTTTGGACAGGTAACACACAGAAGAATGAAAAGTTTGGGATAAAAAACAACAACAAAGAAAACAGAGTATAGTGCATTTACTTTGAAATGTTTTTTTATTTATATTAGTATTTTATATATATATATATATATATATATATATATATATATATATATATATATATATATATATATATATTGCATTTTGATGTAATATGGCAGATAAATGCACTAAATATGTTTAGTTTTTACAGATATTCTTGTGTGCAATTTCAGCAAATAAAATGCAAATTTTTTTGAAAAGAAAAACAATTGCCTGTTCATTTTAAGAGACCCGTCTTATTTTCTCTTTTATATTTAGTATTACTCTTTAATAAAGAAAAAGTACGTCATATCCAATTACTCGATTACTAAAATAATCGCTAGCTGCAGCTCCAGTGGTAACATTAACTCAGATGTTACATTTTTATTTATATAAATTTAAATATTGAGCTGCTTAATAATATTTATATATTAAAATGTACAAAGGTCAGGGGTCTTGAAATTTGTTTTGGGTTCATGAGATAACTTGAGTTGGATGTAAATTCCAACCCTAAATGTTTGTCCTAGTCTGGTCCTGGTGACTCCAGATTGTGGAATAATAAATCATTAACCCAAACGAAGTCAAAGTCATGATGGTTTTTCAGCCAGATTCTTTTATTTTTCCCACCAAGTTGCTTGTTTTGGTTGTTTTTTGATCTTTATTATTAATATTTTTAAGCGCACTTGTTTCTATGTTGCTCATTTGCATGTGCAGTTTAAATAGTCTATACGTTTAACATGCCATCTTTACATTTGCCTATTAAAAAAAAAAAACCCAGCAAATATTCTAGACCCAGTCCGTAGCACCAAATGTTGTTTGGTGCCTTGTGCACTTGAGAGCGCACAAGGCTCTGTAACCAAGTGTAACTGATTTCCACATCACCATATGTGAGATTTATCAGGAATGTTTTAGGTATTAATTAAATCTTCCCAAAGATCTTGTGAAACCCAGCTGTCAATCAGTTATGTGTGAACGCTGTGCTATTTCTTCCAGAAAAGGTGGTGATGAATCTCCAGACAGTATTAGGGTATATTTATTTTAGCCCCATTGATTTTGTAAGGGTGCTGTATCACTCTGTTAGTCAAACATCTCTAATATGAGGACATGCTTAATCAAATAAGGGGAGAACTAAAGTTAGAAACTAGGGGAAAGGGGCTGACAAGAAGGCAAGGGCACGCTGAAAGGACACGAAAAGTGTGCCAGCTGAGATGTTTAGTCGCTTTTTAGCTTGAGCTCATTTAACATTTGTGTGTGTGTGTGTGTGTGTGTGTGTGAGGGAGAAAAAGTGTTGCTTATGCTGTGCCTGTTCCATTTGAACAGTGCCAGCTGTCACCCTGTTACGAGACACTTGATCATGCAGCCTTCACCTCAGCCCCGAAGTGGCTGTGTGTGTGTGTGTGTGTGTGTGTGTGTGTGTGTGTGTGTGTGTGTGTGTGTGTGTGTGTGTGTGTGTGTGTGTGTGTGTGTGGAGTGTGTGTCTGTGTGTGCGCGTGTGTGTGTGTGCATATGTGTTTAAGTAAGTTCCAGGGTGCTATGTAGGTTGTTTTTCAAACCTGTCACGTTCCCACAGCATGTTCTCACATTCACTGTTTTAGTTCTGGCATTTACATAAAAAATATAACGCTTATAAACATAAATTAGAAAAATAAATAAAAATAGACTTACACATTTATTCAAATTAATTTCAACAGACTCAATATTTGAATACAAGATTAATAGATGAAACTTGTGGGCAAAATGAGTGAACGTGAGGATCAAACTAGTGAATTCGTGGGTTAGGATTAGAGAAAGTTAAGCTTTGAAAATAACAGCAAATTGATTCTATGAGCAAAACTAGAGTATGTTAGTAAAACAACTAAATGTGAGGGTATAACCAATGAGTGGGAGATCACAAAGACTGAATAAAAGGCTAAAACTACTGAATATGAAAAGGAAACCTGGTGAATGTTAGTAAAACTACTGAATGTTCAGGTAGGATTTAGTGAATGTTAGTAAAACTACTAAATGTTACTTAAACAACTGAATGTGTGGAGGACACCTTGTCAATGTTAATAAAACTACTGAATGTGAGTGGGAAATTAGTGAATGAAAAAGTTATTCTACTCAATGTAAAGCTAAAACTTGTGAATGTTAGTAAAACTACTTAATGCAGGGAGGAAAACTAGTAAAGGCAAGAGTAATTTGAATAGAAAACCAGTATATGTTACTAATTCTACTAAACATAATGAGTAAATGTGAGATTAGAACTACTGAATGCAAAGGTGAAACTAGTGATTGTTACTAATACTGCTGAATTAGAGGTGGAAATTTGTGAATGTTAGTAAAATCACTAAATGTGAAATGGAAACTAGTGAATATGTTTGTAAAACTATTAAATGTGAGTGCAAAATAAGTGATTGCAAGAAAGCTGAAACTTATGCATGTGAGGGGAAAACTTGTGAAAATCAGTGAATGTAAGATTAAAGCTACTGAATGTAAAGGTGAAACTAGTGAATGTTATTAAACCTATTGAATGTGAGGGGGAAATTAGTGAATGTTAGTAAAACTACTGAATGTGAGGACAAAACCAGTAAATGTTGGTTAAACTACTGAATGTGAGGGGAAAACCAGTGAATGCAAGAGCAATTTTACTGAATTTAAATAGAAAACTAGTACATGTTGCTAATTCTACTAAACATGAGGGGAAAATGATTGAATGTTAGTAAAACTACTGAATGTGAAGATAAAAACCAGTGAATGTTAGTAAAACTACTGAATGTGAAGGGAAAACCAGTGAATGTTAGTAAAACTACTGAATGTGAAGGGAAAACCAGTGAATGTTAGTAAAACTACTTAATGTGAGGGCAAAACCAGTGAATGTTAGTAAAACTACTGAATGTGAGGGCAAACCCAGTGAATGTTGGTAAAACTACTAAATGTGAAGGGAAAACCAGTGAATGTTATTAAAACTACTGAATGTGAAGGGAAAACCAGTGAATGTCGTAAAACTACTGAATGTGAAGGGAAAACCAGTGAATGTTAGTAAAACTACTTAATGTGAGGGCAAAACCAGTGAATGTTAGTAAAACTACTGAATGTGAGGGGAAAACCAGTGAATGTTGGTAAAACTACTGAATGTGAAGGGAAAACCAGTGAATGTTAGTAAAACTACTTAATGTGAGGGCAAAACCAGTGAATGTTAGTAAAACTACTTAATGTGAGGGCAAAACCAGTGAATGTTAGTAAAACTACTTAATGTGAGGGCAAAACCAGTGAATGTTAGTAAAACTACTTAATGTGAGGGCAAAACCAGTGAATGTTAGTAAAACTACTTAATGTGAGGGCAAAACCAGTGAATGCAAGAGCAATTTTACCGAATTTAAATAGAAAACTAGTATATGTTGCTAATTCTATTGAACATAAGGGGAAAACGAGTGAATGTTAGTAAAACTACTGAATGTTAGAAGGAAAGTCGTGAAAATGTTCGTAAAAGAGTTAAACTACTGAAAGTATGGCTAAAACCAAAAGTGATATTAAAATGACTGAACATGAGGGGAAACCTAAGGAATGTAAGTGTAGTAAATGAGAGCCAGACTACAGAATGTATCAGGGGTAATTCTTGATAATGTGAGGGTTAAACTAAGAATGCTGAGGACGGAGCCACCAGGAAGGAGGAAAAGAGGAAGGCCAAGGAGGAGGTTTATGGATGTGGTGAGGGAAGACATGCAGGTAGTTGGGTTGAAAGAGGCAGATGTAGAGGACAGGGGGGTATGGAGACGGATGATCCGATGTGGCGACCCTCAATGGGAGAAGCCGAAAGAAGAAGAAGAGTGAGGGTTAAACTACTGAATGTGACCGTAACTAGTTTATGCGAGACGAAATATCCTGAATATGTGAGTAAACCTGCCGAAAAGATTTACACACGTTTGCAGTTTTATTGTGGTACTGGCCTGTTCAGCGGCGTGTGTTTGTGTGTGCCTAAGTTTGTTCTTTCTATTTCGGGATCACTTGTGTGATGTTTCGCTGGCATGCCGTGCTAGTTGTGTCTGGCTGCATGTCTTTTGCATCGATTTGTCCTTTCGCAGTCAATTTCTTTATTTAAACATCAAATGGTTTAGTGCAACGCAATAAAAAAACAACGTTGGCCTGTATGACCTTTTCGCTTCTCTTTCATTGCTCATCATACAACACACTGACAATATATATAAATAGGAGCTTTGCATATACTGTCTTGAGGGAGTTGGAGTGAGCGTTTTAAAAGAACCCTGAGGGGGGAAATAAAGCCTTAAATATGAGGGAGTGTATGAATTTGTTTACTCTGTAAATCCAATCTTTCTTCTCTTGCTCTTTCTCATTCAGTGTTGTTTTTTCTTTCATTTTTAAAATTTTTTTTTTTTAGTCTGCGGTGACAGACGCTTCCCTCAGTTCAGCAGAACCGAGATTACACGCTCTGAAAGACACTGTCTCAGACAGAGCAAGAGCGGGGGATGAAGACAGATTAGGAAAAAGAGATTGAAGTTATCTAAAGGAGTAGGTGCAGTTCATTGCTTCATTGTTCAAGCGTGTGAGCTTTCAGTGCTAAGTCCCTCAGGGTCTCAGGTTGAAATATGTCGACACTGAGGCTTTCTGTGCTTTGACCAGTAGGACATTGTGGTCAGTAGTCATGTATGCACTTGTACACTGTGCTGACATTTGATCAAGCAACAACAGATGGTGTTTCAAAACAGGCCTGAGCTAATGTGAGTTTCTTCTATACAGCAGTGCCCAACACTGTTGACGAATCTTATAATAATAATAATAATAATAATAATAATAATAATAATAATAATAATGGGCGCATTTACTGATTGAGGCATCATAAGGAAATTATATACAGTGATCCTGGAAGGACAATGAATTCTTTTTTTTTTTTTTTTTTGTGTATTTCATTATACAATAGACTTTTAAATTACATGCATTATAGTTAATCTTTTAATTATAGGTCCTGGATCTTTAGTTGTGTCCTGTTATCAACTTCACTTAGGTTGGCGAAGACGACATTACTGATATTGCTGTAAGTGGAGGCCACAAACTCATTTCACCGACTACCTCCATTGTGCAAAACATTCCGCAAAATCGTCTATTACTGACGTTTCCTCTATTGGGAAGTGAATAGTATTAAATAGCCTTTTGTTTGTCACATATACATTACAGTGAAAACTTGCTCAGAAGCTGGGGTCAGAGCACAGGTCGTTAATGATACGGTGCCCCTGGAGCAAGGAGGATTAAGGGCCTTGCTTAAAGGCCCAGGAGAGGCAGCTTGGGGATACTGGGGGCTTGAACCCCCGACCTTCCGATCAGTAACCCAGCACCTTAACCACTGAGCTACCACTCCCAATACAATCATGCCCTGTAACAGAATCCCACCCCTGACACTTGATTGACAGCTTTCAGTGGAATGAATCCGAAATGCAAATGCGTAACTGTGCAAGGTTTTGGAAATTCGAATGCGAACGGAATCGCGGTTCCTTTTGAGTTTTGACAGGCTACACATGTGCCGAAACGCAAACGTGGTAATTAACATTGCTATTCAAATATAACATGGTCATAACTCGTAAGACGCGGAATTCAAACGGAAAAGCAGTCACATGTGCGAAAACGCGAACGGTAATGCAAAATACAGTTTGCAATTCCTTTCGAATAATGTCCGGAATGTCCTTCCATACATGTTTCCATACCACTGTTGGAATTGCACTTAAGTGTAAACAGGAGCGTGCAGGTATGCTTCAGATTACAAGAAAAAATTCTATATAAATGCAATATAATTGAAAAATAAATGTAATATTATTTATATATATATATATATATATATATATATATATATATATATATATATATATATATATATATATATATATATATATATATATATATATGTATATATATTTACAAAATGCATAAAAAAGGTGCTAGTGAACTAAGATCATATTGCACATATAATCTTGCACATGATCTGACGGTGATATCGCATATGGTATTATATTAACATGCATTGTAATTATTGGGAGATTTTGATCATGCATAAGGCACAATGATACTGTCAGTGTTCTTTTCTGCTTCCTACTGAAAGTCTAGAGTCTCTCTAGAGCTGTCCTATGTAGTGTATCGTTGCATTAAGACATCGAGTTGTGTTGCATTACAGCGTTCTTGCGCAAAAAATTATTTCATGGCTTATACAGAAAACCAGGATTGTAGTCAGGATAATATGTCTAAGATGCAGCAGATTTATATGTATAAAGCCCTGGGATGTTTTTTTCTTTTTTGCATGCATCCTCTGTAGACACAAAGCAGAAGAGCAGAAAGGATGAGCGGAAGGTCAGACAGAGGCAAAGAGAGATAGTGTGGTAATTGAAACCATTTGTGCTGCAGAGATATAAAGGTTCCCCTGAGGCCACAACCGTTGCAATATATATATATATATATATATATATATATACAAACGCGCACGCACACACACACGCACACACTGGGCTTAGTAATGCAATGTCAGTTTGTTTAATCGGCTGGTCAGAAAACGTTTCTTTTCTGATAAAATTGTTATCTTGCTCGGAAAGTTTCTCGATGTTAAAACACCAAGTTTGATTCTTTTTTTAATTTAATTTATTTTATTTATTTATTGAAGTATAATAAAAATGATGGGGATTCTGATTAAGGTTGCGTAATGCTGTGACTGCTCTCATTTTTTAGAGTCTCTTCCTTTTTAATGCTTATTAATTCTCCCTCTAAGTGTTAATTAAAGGATATATAAGGGATGCATTTATGGACATGACATTTGAGATTTTGAGTTTTTTCTTTTTTTTTTTTTTTTTTTTTTTTTTTTGTAGAGCAAAACAGTTTTTATTTGATTCCCGAGGTTAAGGATGTGGTTTGATTCTCAGCATAGGAATTTAATAATTGAATCACTGTAAGGTCCTGACAATGGCATGTGGGTGTGGTGTTAATACATGCTTTTTATTTTTTTTTCCTTCTTCTTATTAATAGGACACAGGAAGGACTTATCATGACGACCGAATTGCAAGAGATTGCCATCATGGAAGACAAGCCTTTACTTACGACTCAGACAGACGGCATGAAGGTCACTGATATAAACACACACACACACACACACACACACACACACACACACACACACACACACACACACACACACCCCCAGGCTTCCATTCATATAAAGCTGAATAATAAATTAAGCGTTAGACCCCCAGGTTGCATGCTAAATATCTCTGCTATGTTAATTCCTAGGTATTTAAACCTCCCTCTTTTTTAATTTTTTTTTATTTATATATATATATTATACACACACTATTCCAATAGGGAGTAAAATAGCCATGGTAGGTATCAAACCATCATCTTATCACTAGGTAGTACCATCAAGAGCTCGTCTTCCATAGAAGTCTTTTCCTGCACTTTATCTGCAGTGAGACTAGTCAGGTTTAACATTGTGTGTATGTATGAATATATAGGCAGAGTATTCTGGCGCCACCTGCTGGTTACTTGAGACACTGAAACGCTCAAGAATTGGTGCACAGAATTAGCGCAGCAGTCTTGTATAAAAAAAAATTATTCATGAATAGATATTGCTGTAATTTTCAAGCAGTATTTATTAATTGTTGTTTTTGTTTTTGTTTTGGAAAGCGTTGCATTCAGAAGGTTTAAAGGCAGAGGTCAAAAACGATGGCTTGTCCTCTCCATAGCCAAAAATGTGTTAATGATAGGAAGCACCACTATGATGCTAAAACAACTTCTAATTCGCAAATTCTCATGACTTCAGCAAGTTCAAATAATGCATGCTAAAAACAGTCCGACATCAGAATATCATGTGCTGCTATTTTTTTATGTTGTTTTTTTCCAGCCCTCTTCCATCCAAATTTTTTTTTGTTCCTGTCCATAATCATAAATACTGACAATCAAACAGACTGATTTCCCTTGACTACATTTTATCAGAGCTGGAAAGGATTAAAAAAACGTTCATTTGCTTTTAGAATGTTAAGGTGCCCTTTTCCATTTAACCAGCCGTGTGTGGGCTTCATTAGCACGATCAAAACAACAGGGAGAAACATCTGTGTTTTAATGAATGAAGCAGACATTTTCCGACAAAACAAAAAAAACAAACTGTGAGCCCCATTTTAATAAACCTCCCCCCCCAATGGTAAAGAGTTGGACTTGTGATCAGAAGGTCGTTAGTTCGAATCTCACGACCACTAATCTGCCGCTAAAGACGTCTGGTAACCGCTGTAAACGTAAACTGACGATGCTGTGGAGAGCTCGATGGCTAAGCGAGGAAGGAAGGGAAGGCAGGTGACATGTTATCGACCAAAGGATCTGCTTTATTTCGTTAAACACGTTAACACTTCGATTTGACTCTTCAGTTTTTTAACCCTCACACACAGACACACTGCTCTGCATCTCTGACCATGTCCACACGAACAAGTTTCTATTAAAAAGTGCATATTTTTCCTTTTGGTCGACACTCACTAATGGAAACTATGCACAGGTGTTCGATCCTTACCACTCACTTCTCTGGCTCCACCCTCTATTCACAAACTGGTGTATGCCCACACCCGTACCACCACCATGTTTTGTTTTGGATAGTTGATCATTTATTATGACTATTATACAAATAAATGGGTTTATTCTCCCCTCTCCTACCGTCGCTTTTGATCATGTGGCAAAAATATTGAAGTAGTATAATCATATTTATGAGGAGTATAGCTGTGTTTATTTCTGTTACGGGTTTACGGTTATAGCTGTTTCCTGTGACACTGTGATTCTAAACTTTAGTGTCGTTCTGTTTTTGTGTAGGATGCCGAGATTGCAGCCAGAATATTGTTGGACCGGGGGCAGGTAAGAAGTCTATATGGGGCGATGCTGATAGGATAATTACAGTGCACAGTTTACTTTAACTGTGCGTACCTAATATTGAGATGCGTGTGTGTGTGTGTGTGTGTGGTCTAGGAGTACAATGTTGAGACTCCACATGGTTTTCTGCATGTGACTCTGCATGGCACAGGAAGCACTCGTCGGCCAGCTATACTGACCCTTCATGATGTGGGAATGGACAGTGAGTCTCTCTCTTGCTCTCTCAATCCATATATCTCGCTCTCTCTCACACACACACACACACACACACACACACACACACACACACACACACACGGCTGGATTTGTGGACCTGTGTTTTAGGCTGATGATGAACTAAATCAAGGTGGTAGGATTTTATTGTTATGCCTTTTTTCTTAAAAAATAAAAGACATAAAACAAATTATGGAAAAAAAATAAAGCGAAGTTAATGAAGTACAACATACTGAAATCCCACTCGCATCTTCCTTGTGTAGACCTTGTAGTCTCTATATTCAGGATAGCAGGAGCATAAACCTCTTTTTCACTCTTTTGTGTTTTTTTTATATTAAATTTTTTTTATTTTGTGATCTATTCTTTGATGTTATTGTACTTATTTTATTTGTCATATTATTTTTCTTGTTATTTTTATTATTACTATCGTTTATTTTTATTTTTATTATTAACATTATTTATTTATCTTTCTTCTACGCTTAGAAAGCGCTTCGAGATGTTACCTTCATAGGCGATATATAAAGTACTTATTATTATTATTATTATTATTATTAATAGTAGTGGTATACGGGGTCTCCATATTGCAAAGAAATGTTTATTTTATGGGATGCTTTCTTTTGTCGAGGGATAAGTTTCTTCCTTGTAGCTCCATCGTCTTTGGTTCCAACTTGAATGTGCGTTACTATGAGTTGTTTTCCCAAGTGTCCATGCTGGTTCCCTTTGCGTTCTTCACATTTCTCCAAATTTCTATAAATGTGACAGTAAGGTGTACAGGTTGTACTTGTGGAACGTGTGTGTGTGTGTGTGTGTGTGTGTGTGTGTGTGTGTGTGTGTGTGTGTGTGTGTGTGTGTGTGTGCGCGCGCGCATGATGCCTTGTGACTGGCGTACTATTCGAGGTGCAATCACATCTCATACCCAGTGTTCTGGATAGGCTCCAGATCCACCATAATCCTGACCAGTATAAATAATAATAATAATAATAATAATAATAATAATAATAATATTAATTAATCTTCCATATATATATAAAGCTCAAATACCACTGACTGACTCACTCACTCATCACGAAATCTCAAAAACCACTGAACGGATTGCAATGAAATTTGGAACATACCTTCCTCTTGGGTCTTAGGTGCTCACTAACAAAGGGTTGGATCGCGGCTAACTCGCGAAAAACGCAATTTCTCACGCATTGTAAATTCTTCGAAATAACATTACGGATCCTCATGAAACTTACTACATTGTTTCTTATTACATGTTAGATGCACGATAAAAATTATTTTCAAAGTAGTTTGCTCTGTATCGGTACTACAGAGGGGTAGTACGTTATTTGTTGACGTTACGTTCTGATCTCTGATCATCCAGTCCTGCTCAGTGCTTACTGCTTATTGCCATATTGCTTAGCGTTCTGCCTTCCGTAGCGGAGCACGGGTACTTTCCGCTAGTTATAATATATTTACATTAATATGAATGAACTGCCAGAGTTATTAAGATAAAAAATACAGTAATCCCCGTTTCTGTTTCAAAACCGCCCGTGATTAAACGATAAACGGACCCCAAAAATGCCTTTATTTTAATTGTTTAAACCATAAATCATCCTCCCACACACTTTAAACTCACACAAATAAACATAATACAGTATTTATATTTTTATTAATACATTTCATTTCAACATAAAACCCCATAAAAACAATTCCCTAGAAGGTTTTTGCTCTATGGTGCTTTCTATGAGAGATCGTGAAAATCAGCCAGGAGCTCTGGGGTGATGTGGATCCGGTGTTCAGTAGGGTTGAGGTCAGAGCTCTAACACATGCCACCCAAGATCTTCCACACCACCCCCATTGAGTACAGCAGCTTGGGGAGACTTTAGGAACAATTTGCTACACTGTTTGAGCTTCTTAAATGCACTTTCAAATTCACTTAATTAAAGTGCCACAAGTGCACTTACTTTTGATCAGAAACGGAAGTGTACTCTCCCTTTAGTGCACTACAGCTGTGACCCTTGTGCTATAAAATACATTACTTTGCCATTTAATGGTCATTTATGGTTCTGCAATATTGATCTACTTTGTTCAACTCCGTTCTTCAGTTCGACCATCAGGAAAGTAAAAATACTATTTAACTACCGTAATTTCCGGACTATTAAGCGCACCCAAATATAAGACGCACTCACTGAATTTAACAAAGATTTTTATTTTGAACATAAATAAGCCACACCTTTCTATAAGCCGCAGTCTACAAGTCTAGTAAGTCTACACTGAAACTAATGAACTTTACACAGGCTTTAATGAAAGACAGTGTCCGTTACACGGCTTGTATCTAAACAGTAGCCCACCAAGAAAGTCATTGTTCACTGTCTTCCTCCTTTCTTTCACAACTATTTCTCTCGGGAGTTTTTCTTTTGGCATCGTCGTGTGTTTAAAAATCACCATCGGTGAATCTTTTCTCCCGATGCCGTGCAGCTCAGAACACAGGTGAAGTGTGTTTTTTCATGCCCGGTTGTTTTCAGCGTGACGAATTATTCCCATTTCCTGTAGACAGTCCGAGTGAGCGGCAGGTCAAACGTCAGAGGAACCTCATCCATATTTATGATGTGGTGCGGGACAATTCAGTGGGAGCACGTCTGATTTAATATAAAGAGTTTCATTGGTTCACCTGAACCCGTTCCGCAATTTCATTGGTTTAATGTTATGGAGTTCAGTTTTTTGGCTTGAAGTTTGTGAAACCGGGAAAAACCCAGGAAAAATAAAAAAATCCTTCGTTGTTTAAGCCGCGAGGGAAAAAAGTAGCGGCTTATAGTCCGGAAAATACGGTATACTATAAAATACTATTTATTTTTTTGTATTATTAAAAATTATAGTTGCAGTTTAGATTCTGTTGTTTAATTGCAAACATTTTCCATTTCTTTCATTCCAATTGAGGTGAAAGTTTAAATTTTTGTTAATGAGAATAATCTTAATGTACAAACACACACACACACATTATATACATTTGTCACGTGGGCATGTTGAGTCTAGCTCTCTCTCTCTCTTTCTCTTAGGTAAGAGCTGCTTCTTATCTCTCTTCAAGTTTGAGGAGATGCAGGAGATCGTGAAGAACTTTACAGTGGTTCATGTAGATGCCCCAGGACAAGAGGAGGGAGCTGCACCCTATCCTGCTGGGTAGACTGGGTGTGGGTGTGTGTGTGGGTGAGATAGAGTTAGGTGTCGCAAAGACTAGGCGACTATTTTCGTTCACTAAATCTCTAAAGAAAGCAGGCTCGATGGGCGAGTCGGAAAGTGTCCTGGATTAAATGGGCCGAATCTGGGGTCATCTGCACATCGTTTAAAATTACGTTAGGAGAAATTTATTGCTTTACTGGAACAAATTTCACTCCCACCAATCCTACTCGCCCCCAAACCCCCACCCCCCACCACAGGTTGGTCTCCTCAATGAAAAATACATTGAAATAAAATGGAATCTTTGCGTTATGATATTGAAAACCGTATTATGAGCAGTAACACTTTTAAATTTATATTCAGACTCATTTTTGGATGTTACTCAGACCAAAGTTAGTGCTAGAGAAGACATTTAATAGGTGCACATGAGCTCCAGAATTATGGAACCGGACATCCACTCAGTGTGTGTGTGTGTGTGTGTGTGTGTGTGTGTGTGTGTGTGTATGTGTTTCACGTCATAATTTAATATATACTGGCGGGCAGTGGTGGACAGTCACGAAGTACATGTAATTCGTTACTATACTTGAGTAGCTTTGAAAGTATTTCCATTTGGGGAGACTTTTACTTGAACTTCACTACATTTCAAAGTCAAATACAGTGGAACCTCGAACGCCCTGGTCTATGTATATATTTGTTATACGAACATCGAGCTGGCACGTTGGTTCTTTGCGCACGTTTCCTAACTCGGCGCCAACGGCCAAGAGGTTTCATTAGATCGGTTTTTAGTAAAAGTTGAAAAGAAAATTTATCCAAGTGAGTCAAAAACTGGAAAAAAAAAAAACATAGTCTAAGTGAAGATAGTGAAATGGAAGGGGATTCCCCTCCTTCTCAGCAGTAACCCCCCCCTTATCCTCCACTCCGCCTCGTCTCCCTCACACCAGCACCGACTCTCCTCCAAGGTAAACATTGTTTTTTTTTCTTTTAATTCTAGATTATCATTACAATATACAGTAATACAACATATCACTTATTTATTTATTAGTCTACTGTATTACTGTATATTGTAAAGTATTTTTAATTTTAAATGAATATTCTCTGGATCCTAAAAACGCATTATCCGAATTTACATAATTTCTTACGGGGGGAATTTCGCGTCGTTAGACGCGTGATTCGGTTTGAGTATAGATATCTGGAATTACATTTGCGAACCGAGGTTCCACTGTATCCTACTTTCTAATCAACTACATTTATTTATGAGTGGAAAAAAACTGGTCAAACAGGCAGCAAACCACCAATCAGGGTCGAGCACGCGCTCTGTTTTAAACTTGTATTGGTGGTGGTATCTACTTAAGATGAACATATACAGTTCTACATCAGTTCAACAGCAAGCAGAACATTTTGGGATCATGATAATTGTAATAATCAATCAGTGTTTGACTCATCAATATCAGTCTGTTGATAGATTGTTGTGCTGAGAGTCTTTTCATATAAACGGAGTTGATTCAGCAAAAGTCTTGTGATGAAAATGACAATAGGAACATTATAGCTGTAATTAATCATCAGTACTTTGGATGCTTAAGTACATTTGAGGGCAAATACGTTTGTACTTTTACTCAAGTAAAAATTTTTACGGAGCACTTTTACTGGAATAATATTTTAAAGAGTGCATCTCTATTTTATCTCAACTTTGGTTTGTGTACTTTGTCCACCACTGCTGTTACGGCGTAATCTGGAACTGTTCCAAATGTGTTTACGTTAACATACCACTATTACCAACCTAATTGCAATCCAAATTGTCTTAGGTATCATTATGTCTCCATGGATCAGTTTGCTGAAATGATCCCATCCATCGTACAGTTCTTCAAGTAAGTTCTTCAAAAATTTAATTCTGTATTGGAAAAAAAAATGCCACGTCTGCTGACCAGCCTTGAAGAATCAGATTATTTTTTTAATGATTTTTATTTTGTATTATTATTAGAATTTTTTTTTTACACCGGCAATATGAGCCTTCCAAGATTCTGCAGATCTGCTATCTGGGTTCGAACGCTGGTCATATTTTCTCTGCTTAAAAGCAGGTGTCGACCCAATAAGACTTTCACAGCAGAATTTGCCCAGAAGGCATTTGAGAGAGGATTATTTTTTTTTTTCCCCGAAATGCACTACGTTTGTAACTGTAGATCAGTTTCAATTGACGCGCCTTTCCCGGGTTTCAGCTAGTCATGTGACCTTCTGTTCCACACAAAAAAGCTGTGCGAGTTGCATTTTTGCCATTACAATGGATATCTTATATGTAAAAAACACGCCCAATCATCGGATCAAGCCTCCTACTCCAGCTATCTAATTACCAATACATTTAATATAACAAAATATTTGCTACCAAGTAAAATGTTTATTTTAAATATTTTTGACATCTATGGCTCATCCCCCAGGTTTGGCAATGTTTAACATTTATCTTTTTGTAGTGATTTTGTACTTGAAAATTTTTTTTTGCTGAAATTCTTGTGTTTCTGTTTATTGGAACTGGTTTGCTTTATATACCACATTCAGTATTAATAACTAGTGTCTTTTGATTGTCCACTGGCGTAGTTTCCGCTCCGTGATCGGAGTTGGAGTTGGAGCAGGGGCCTTTGTGCTCTCAAAGTTCGCAGTAAGCAACTCTGTCTTTTTCTCTTTACATGTATGTGTTCCTTTAGTAAACATTTAGCATCCAGAGGTGGGTGAGCCAAGACCTTCATGTAGAGAAAATGCTAAACTCTTTCAAATGATCTGGAATTTCACACAGTAAAATGAATTGAATGCAAGAGAAATCATGCACAGTATTTCTGCTATATTACACATTTTCCTCTTATTTTAATGGGAATATTAAAAAAAGGCAGGCCTGTGGGCCACTTTAGTGTAAGAGCTCTCATTATTTATTACATTATTATTATTAATATTGTAATACAGTGGTGATGCATTCATCTATGTATTGTCTGGAACTTATGCAATTATTCTTTTGCTCTCTTTTTTTTCTTTTTTTCCCTTTTTTTTTTTCTTTTTCCTGTTTTTTTTTTTTTTTTTTTTTTTTTTTAAATATGTACTCTTCCCCTCCCTCTTTCCTCTCAGCTTAAAAATCCAGACTCTGTTGAAGGACTTGTTCTGATAAATATTGACCCACACGCTCGTGGCTGGATGGACTGGGCAGCCCAGAAGGTAAATTTTTCCTTCTATTGTATGATTCGTACAGTAACAATCATCTCTTTGTTTTTGTGTGTTACACAGATATTTCATGTACGTTTCTTTTTTCTCTTCCTTTCTCTCGTTTCCTTTTTTCCAGCTCAGCACACTGACTTCCTCACTTGCCGATCAGCTTCTTGGTCACCTCTTTAGTCAGGTGTGTGTGTGTGTGTGTGTGTGTGTGTGTTGTGTATTTGGATAATAACTTATCTAAATGCTGAATTGTTAAATCACTTTGTGATAACATGCACAGGAAGAGACTTGGGCCAACACTGAGCTTGTTCAAGCGCACAGAGAAAGGATTTCAACAGCCCTCAATCTGACTAACATCGACCTCTTCTGGAAGAGCTACAACAAGTACTCTCTCTCTCTCTCTCTCTGTTCCTCTTCCTCCATCCATCTGTCTCGCTTTCTTTCTCACTTACAGTCTTAAATTGTTTCCTTTTCTCCGTTTCAGTCGAAGGGATCTGAACATTGATCGCAGCAACACCCTCAAGTGAGTGTAATAAAACGTATATTATTCACATGGTTCTGCGAAAATGCAAGCTTCTCACTTTCCCCTGTCTTTTTTTCTTTCTTTCTCCCTTTTCAGATGTCCTGTCATGCTAGTGGTAGGGGACCAGGCACCATATGAAGAAGCTGCAGTGAGTTCACATAGAATCGAGAATGAGACACTCTTACTTACTATTATACAGGGTTCCTATGCATTATGGAAAAGTATGGAATTTGATTTGAGTGGTTTCCAGGTTTGGATAAGGATGGAAAACAGAACACTGGAGCATTGGAAAATATTTGTGATTCCATATTGCCCTATTCGTTGTTTTTTTTTTTTTTTTTTTTTTATAGCACTAAGGCTACGGCTACACTCATCTGGATTCATAAAAATAAAAAAACGCCGTTCTCTAAAAACCCTCGGCGTCCACACTTTCGTTTTCAGTCGTTTCCCAGAAGTTGCTCATTCGCACCGAAACATGTAAAAAAACGCTTTTATCCCCGGAATACTGCATGAGCAAAAAACCCCACGTCATTTCCCCCCGCTGTTTATTTACTTTCTGGCACTTGAAAATGTCACAGCAACGACTAAAAATCTCATAGTTTTCGAAAGCGTCCGTTATCACAGTCCACGCTTATTTACATTTCTCCACTTTGAAGGGCGTTTTCAAAAAGCTCGTTTTCGTTGACTAAAAAAGCCGTCTCAGTTTGAACGGAATATGATCGTATAAAAAAATTACTTATTTGACTTAATTCTCCTGCCATGTCAATAAATTCTTCTCACGTTTGAGTCTAGAGACACTGTGCATTTTTCTCCACCAGGTGGAGTGCAACAGCAAACTGGACCCAACCACAACCTCATTCCTAAAGGTACCGTTATTATTTTTAATACCAATAAACAATATGAAATCTAGCGACTAAACTAATGCATTTCCTGCCCTGAGTATTTATTATATCATGTCTCTCAGATGGCGGACGCTGGAGGGATGCCACAACTCACTCAGGTAACACCTTTATTCAATTCAACCCCATTCACATCATTAATCTGATGAATCGTAAAAAGGATTATAATGCAAATGTTTTTTCACATTATTCTTTATTGTGTCGCCGCAGCCAAGCAAACTGACCGAAGCGTTTAAATACTTCATCCAGGGAATGGGATACAGTGAGTAGTTTTTAGTCACAATGATGTCATTTGTCTGGATTGCATTATAGTGCTACTGTCAATACGTCGCTATTCCAATGAAATAGAAGGTTTTTCTCTAACTGACAGATCACAGGTTGATTATAATGCACTCATTCTACAGTTTAACAGCAACAAATCTTTTTTTGTGTGCACGACCAATGCTGCAGACTTTAAAAAAGATTTAAGTCAGTGCTAATGCGCTCTGCCATGTGGCGCTATTTACCACTTTACATTCTCATGTGACTCATTTTCTTTTTTATAATTAACATGTGAATGGCTAAATTGAAATACAAATGCTGGTAAGGGAATAACGGTTTCTAATTAAAAGGATGTAAGTGATGAGATGAACAATTTTCTGTAAATTTATATTCATAAAGAATTTTGCAGCTGAGCTTAATAAAACTTTCTGTGAGAGTGGCCCAGATCGATCAAACTTGGTGGGATTGGAGAGGATCTGTCAAAGTTTTTGTAATAGTGGGCTGAACTTTCTGAGCACGTGCGGAGTTTGTCCGAATTTCTGCAGGAGTGTGTGTGAAATTAGTTTAAGATTCTTAGGAGTTGTTAGACCAATCACACACACACACACACACACACACACACACACACACACACTTACACACACACACACACACACACACACACACACTTACACACACACACAAAGACTGGTTGGGATTGTTAGAACTTTCTGGAGAGAGGGTGGATTTGGTCACACTTTTTGATTGGAGTGGGTGGGAATTTGACACTATTTGGTTGGAGTGGGTGGGAATTTGACACTATTTGGTTGGAGTGGGTGGGAATTTGACACTATTTGGTTGGAGTGGGTGGGAATTTGACACTATTTGGTTGGAGTTGGTGGGAATTTTACACTATTTGTTTGGAGTGGGTGGGAATGTTACACTATTTGGTTGGAGTGGGTGGGAATTTGACACTATTTGGTTGGAGTGGGTGGGAATTTGACACTATTTGGTTGGAGTTGGTGGGAATTTGACACTATTTGGTTGGAGTGGGTGGGAATGTTACACTTTTTGGTTGGAGTGGGTGGGAATTTTATACTATTTGTTTGGAGTGGGTGGGAATGTTACACTATTTGGTTGGAGTTGGTGGGAATGTTACACTATTTGGTAAAAGTGAGTGAAATTGTTACACTTTTTGTGAGATTGTAAACGTTCGCACCACTCTACAGTATTATTACACCGGACATATTATGCAGTATTATTACACCATGACCGAAATCCTCTAAAGTATATTCTGTCTTTCTGTTCTTCATCAGTGGCTTCCTCCTGCATGACCCGTCTGTCCCGCTCACGCACCACCTCCCTCTCTTCATCCTACTCCCTGGAGGGCTCTCGCTCACGATCACGCACTCTCTCCCAGGGCTCCGTTGGTGGAAACATGCCCCCTAGCCCCTCCAACACAATGGAGGTGTCCTGCTGAAGAGCAAGAGAAAGATTATAAGACAGAGAGAGAGAGGGGTAGATAGATGGATGGATAGATGAATAAGTGGAAAGCCACTACTTTTGTGAGGGTCATAACAATCAGTCATATCCATTCATCAAAGTGTGAAGCAAGAAGAGAGACATAGAGAGCGTTATACTCCTCTTACCAAACTAAATCTCATTCTCATATAATTCGCTCATCCCATACTTGGGGAAAATGAGAGATTCTTAAAGGAAGTGAAACGGAAACAAGGGGCACGGGGAGAGAGGGAGAAAAAAAATCTCTCTCACTATCCCTCTGTCTGCTTTACATCTGAGGTGCAGGTAGGGGCCTGTAGAGAGACCCAAGATGTAGTGATAACCAATAGTAATACTTCTAATATAGCATATTGATTAACAATGATATCAAAATCATGACAATAATGTAATAAAAAAAAAACAACTTTTGCTTAATTACATGTTGGGAAAAAAAACAATCGAGTAGCGGTACTCATCACGTGTCTTGAGTTCTTTTGGTATACTATTTGGTGTGTTTGGAGTGGGCTTTTGTATGGAATTTAATTGTAATATTCATGTGACGCTTATAGGGCCATGGTACCAGGTGTTGGATAAATACCAATGTCTTTCGGTGGCAGCCAGCTCATGTCTTCCATTAGACTTATTTGAGAACAAAAATAAAGTGGGAAAATGTTAAATTTGTGAAAAAAAGTATTAATGAGACGTTAGAATCGTTAACTGCTCCCAACTGCGTGGTCGAATCGCTACAATCGCTTTTGGATCTTAATTATGTGAGAGTATAAGAATTATGGAGATGTTGAATTTTACAGTTAAAAAGTTATTTTTTTTTTTTTTACCTGGATATTTTTTTCAACATCAGCAGAATTGATTTTATTTTAGTACGGCTGTATCCCAAACGCTGAGTGTTTGAAGAAATCCAATCAACCAAGTAATAAGTCTAAAACGAACTTAACGCTGGTGTAAGATCTATAAATCAGCACGTTACTGAAGCCCAAAAATTCTTACTGCACTTTAAATAGAAACAAATTAGTCATTTGAACATATTGGATCTCACAATGCCTACAGTTTATTAACATACAGTATACCCCCAGATACACTTCCAATTCCAGAGAAAAACACAATGACCCTTATTTAACAAAGTTGTGTAAAATTAAGCTCAGTCTTGGATCCGTGACGTGACACGAGAAGAAAACGTGCATTTGTATAATGAAATTATCTGTTGCCTGGAGTTTTAATGCAAAAAAAAAAAAAAAAATGCTGAATCAGCTCCATCTGATGAACTTACTAACTAATTCTTTATATACATGCCCCATACATGACAGTTCCTGATTTTACCTCACAATCTTTGAGCTGTTTAAGGTTCCATTCGGCAGGAAAGTTTATCGAATGTTTGTAGCTTAGTTTGCATCCCTTTTTTTGAACTCCGGTCAGATTTGACTGAAATCACAGCGTATGTGTAAAACCAATCAAATTGTTAGTTTATTTAAAAGACATGAGTTAATAAGTTATGTCTGATTTTTGTATTATTATTATTATTCTTATTATAACCTAGAAACTGCAATATATAAAACTCTGAATCCCAGGGCAATGCTTTATGATGCCTTTATAATACACATTCATTACTGTTACTTAAATGAGCCACTTGGATTTCCATTGACAAACTACTACACTATTACTGCACTACGCCCCATTAAATAAATTTGACTTATAGGTTACCTTATACTGCTTTACTCACAATATTGGCTTACTATCGATGATTGACAATACTTATATTTTAGTTTTTAGTTTTTTAGCCTCATGAATGGCCTCCTCTATCAAAGCAATCATGATTCTGACAATGATGATCTGCCAGCAAATCCACTGCCATTACAGTGTCACTAATAATAGTTAAACGAGGAGAAATTGATCTTCAAACTAAGGTGTATGGATTTCAAGCTAATCCTTGGACACACATCTGATGTGTGTTGTCTTTGTGTGTTTGATTACACACTACTAATCAAAGCTTCAATATCATTTTTGATCCAATACAGAAATCAGTCGTTCAATTCAGTCACAAATCTGAAGTTGCTCGTTTACGGCGTACACTGCCAGCGCATTAGCTAACTAGCTTTTGCCTGAAAGCCTCTGGAGAAACTGGCAAGTTTAACCCGATGTAACAAACAGCCATATATTTATGGGTACAGCCAAATTACAAGCCAATACAATACCCCTAGACAGCACTTTTGTATTGAAGAAGCCATGATAATCAGCCCAGCACTGCCGTATAACACCAAATCATTAGACAATTCTCTGTAGACATGACACAGTATCTTGTCAAGAGTTTGCTATACGTATATGTTTGATAGGCCACATCGGTGTACGTGTCTCATGTAGCCAGATCGCACTTAAACCTAGGGACTTGGTTCCAATTCTGTTTTTAGGATTTCCTTAGCAGCTCCAGAATTTCCTGAGGTAATTGAAAAACTTAAAAAAAAGTTCTTATATTGAAGACCATTGCTAGCAAGGAACTGCTGCAACAAATGATCACAACAGAAGTCCAAGTAAGCAAAACCATCGACTCAGTTGAATCGTAGCCAGATTTTTTTTATTTCTAGGGGTTTTCTGTAAAAGCGAATAAAGTAGCTGTTACTATCTCTCTTGCTGCGAGTGGTGATTGGTGGCGTCGCACTATTGAATTGTACCGGATGTTAAAAACACTATTGAAACCCAAGGCTGGTTCATGTCTTTAGTGCTTTAGTTGGAGCTAAAGAACAGCAGTTGCTGAAATATGGCATTGCTAGTGTAAGGCTTCACCAAAAATGAGTAAAGGGAAAAGTCTCAGTTTACTCCAGGGGGTTAAAAGGGTAAAAAAATAATGGAAGTGTCAGTTCTTGGGCCGGAGCTGTGTGATTTTGTTCTTCCACTTTATATATTATTTTATTTTTTTTACTTTATTTTTTTTCTCTAATCATACCCTTTTTAAATGCTCAATCCTCCCAGTGTTTCTTGTTGTACTAGGTTACTGTCTCACTGTTCTCACAGGTTAGTCAGTGTGCTAGTTCTTGTGTAACCTTTTTTTAGTATTAGAATGTAATAAAAAGGGGGGATTAACATTATTAACAAAAACGTGTGTAACAAACTACAATCCAAGTTTCTTGTGTGGATAATTATGTGTAATGCTATGAACAACCGAAAAAAGCTATTAATAAAAAGGAAGTAAACCAGGCTGGCTTGCTCGAATTTATTGTTTGCAATTATTATTATTTATTTTTATGTATATTCTACTATTTTTTATATTTTTCTTAAACATCCTTGATAACATTTTATTATACTGCTATTCTTTATTTAGTTTTTTTAAATCAGCCTTTATCAGTGTTGAAACTTTTTAATAATTAAAAAACAACTCTAATAAAATACATAATTTATTAAACAAATAAATGGTTTAAACAGTTTTGAATGAGAAAATATTTAATTTCATGAAACACCATTTGTAAGTTACAAAGTTTTAAATTGAACAATTGGGTGAAATCAATAATCGAATCTGAACAAAATTATAAACAACACTTGTTTTTGCCCCATTTTTCATGAGCTGAACTTAAAGATCTAAGACTTTTTCTATGTACACAAAAGGCCTATTTCTCTCAAATATTGTTCATAAATCTGTCTTAATCTGTGTTAGTGAGCACTTCTCCTTTGCTGAGAGAATCATCCACCTCACAGGTGTAACAGATCAAGATGCTGATTAGACAGCATGGTTATTGCACAGGTGTGCTTTAGGCTGGCCACAATAAAAGGCCAATCTTTATCACAGCACAATACCACAGATGTTGCAAGTTTTAAGGAATCATGCGATTGGCATGCTGACTGCAGGAATGTCCACCAGAGCTGTTGCCCATGAATTGAATGTTTATTTCTCTACCGTAAGCCGTCTCCAAAGGCGTTTCAGAGAATTTGGCAGTACATCCAACCGGCCTCACAACCGCAGACCAGGTGTAACTTCCACATCTAGCAGCTTCACTTCCAAGATCCAAGATTGTCTGAGACCACCCTGGACAGCTGCTGCAACAATCGGTTTGCATAACCAAAGAATTTCTGCTTAAACTGTCAGAAACCAGTTAAAAAATTTAAAGAAAATAAATAAATAAGAGACAAGACTGGGGAGTTCATTTACATTAATTTATATTTGTATTGCGCTTTTAACAATGGACATGGTCTCAAAGCAGCTTCACACAGACAATGCGGTAAAAGAATGAATAAAATGCTGGCGACTGTGGCAAGGAAAAACTATCTCAGGTGGCATAAGGAAGAAACCATCTGGGTTGCACAGAATGTCCATTTATTACAGCTAAACGATATTGAGGTGCAGTGAAGGTAATCAAATGCAAACTGTAGTCCTGAGTCAGTGTAGCAGACTGTTGACATTAACTGCAGTCCAAATCCATCCTCAAAGCTCCAGTTCTTACTCCGGAATTTCATTGAACCACCCAAGGCGTTGATGAGAAACCGTCCCCAGCTGCACAGAGTGGCTTCCAATCGAAGAGAACACAATTTAAAGGCAGGCCTGGATGAAGTGGCAGCTCCGAGGAGGGGAGAGGGGCAGGAACACTGGTCACTGGTACCTCAAGCTCACCAAATGTCTTTATTCCTTCCATCCTTTATTCATATACACCCTTGATATGTGGAATTGTCAGGATTTCTCCTTTGAAGAGAAATTCTTAAAGCTGGACATAAAACACAAAAGAATCCATATCGTGAGACTGTCATAAAACTGAAAGTAGCCGCGAGTTCACGGCGGTGCAAAACAATGTGCTACAAATTTTATTTCTGGTATGGAGTGAGTAGCCGTAGTGACACTGTGCTAACGCTAAATTGTTTTACACCCCTGGCATTGTTGTATGTTTAAAGGTTTAATAATACTTTAAAGAAATGAAAAGAATAAACAAACTCGCAGTCTGCCATTTAATACATTCACGAGGAAACTCAGATTTATGTTCCACATGTAAAAAGGATTGCATTCATTTACCGAACTGAAAGCCCTGTACTGAAAAAGTTTGGTGTACTGTTACATGCCTAATTTACAATGATCAAAGGATCCATGGCAAAGGACCAAGCCTAATCCTTGATCCCCACAAAAATCTATAAAGCACTTTGTGTGTGCATGTGTGTATATATGAATATAAATAATAGATAGATAAATAGATAGATAGATAGATAGATAGATAGATAGATAGATAGATAGATAGATAGATAGATAGATAGATAGATAGATAGATAGATAGATAGATAATGTATATATGTATTATAAATGGACAATGAGTGAAATTGTGGGAGTTTCACACAAAATGAAGAATAACACAAAACATCTAAAGAAACATATTTTCTTTTATTGAACCTTAATGTATATGAAGGTTTGAGTTGCAGTGCTGCGAGAGAAACTGATATTCATTGATCATGAAGAAAAATGTTGGAATGCAGGGCAGAATAAATCGCCAAGGTTTCACTGACATCCACTTGTTTAAAATACAGTTGAGAGAAAAAATAACTACGAGCACATATGTGCTAAAAAAGCGGATCATAAACACAATGTTTTAAAACGAAAAAGTATAAATAGGAGCCATAAAGAATACATTACATTTTAACTTTGCAAAAAGTCATAGAAGTCACATGATTGTTTCCTCCGAAAGTATTAACAAAGGTACTAAAGACAGGTGAGGTAGACAATCGTTTTTCATGTAAGTACTTGGTTACAAAGTGCTTACAATATGGATATAATACAAAAGCAAAGACATATACAAACAAAACCAGCACATAAAGTAATGATGGCATCAAAGGTCACAATACTAAGAGCTATAAAACATAAGAGATTAAGAATGGGTTTAAACATGTCATGTAAAAGTGTCCACTGCAAACCCATGAGTTACATACCCATGAAAATAAAATGGTGTATTCTGGATTAATGTGAGGCAGGTCAAAAGTCATTGAAAAAAGTAAGTCAAACAAAAAAGAAAAGAAAAAACAAGTGCAATAGTCCATACATTAAAAACAAATGCATCAAAGACTTTCTTAATGTCTAGAAAGGACAAATTTTAGGGTTATGATGAATCATCTTTGTACATTTGTCCTAAACTTCTGGAGATTTCACATAGTATGAATTTCATTGAACGGTGTACCAGACTGTTTTCTAAACATATGACAATTAACTCTTGAATCTATTTTATGAGGATACAGCAACACTTGGAACAAGGTTAGTGAATACCAGAGGTGGGAAGTAACGGAGTACAAATACTTTGTTAGTGTACTTAAGTAGATTTTTTTGGTATCAGTATTTTTACTCCACTATTTATTTTTCAGACAACTTTTTACTTCAACTCATTACATTTTTACACAAATATCTGTACTTTTTACTACTTACATTTTCAAAACCGGCTCGTTCTTTAGTTTTAATCCATTGATTTGGTGAAATTTTTTTTTTATTTTCACTGTGCGCCGATTTCAGCCGAACAACTGATTTCCTGTCATTGCGTGTATTTTTCAATCCACTGGTGTATAAAGTACGGACTCTCACTCACCACAGAAGGCAGTAAGAAGTTTGGGGTTAATGTGGATGAGACAGAGGGAGTCAGTGATTTAACATGACCGAGAACAGACACATTCCTGATCATCATCATCTTTTCTCTGCTTGTGTTCTATATGTGGATCTTCAGCCTGGATACATTCATTAGGTAACAACATTTTTAAATCGTTTTGTATTAATATATATATATATATATATATATATATATATATATATATATATATATATATATATATATATATATATATAAATGTGTGTATGTATGTATTCAGAGCGCATTTCTGTTTCACCATTTTTATAGAAAATGTAAATACATAAATAAATAACTAAATAAAAAAGAGGCGCAATTAAAACCTTCAGCAAAAAATAAGTTTATCCACGACGTCCTTTCTTAGATATAAAATAAATAAATAAACTCCAGATAAAAATATATTTAATCAGTAAACTTTTGTTTTATTTCTGAGCCAAGTCTCAAATCAAACACCAAATCCACCATGTTTTACACAATTAACCCTCTGGGTGGCGTTTTGTGGGATTTTCCCTTTATAATGGCGATACAAACTTAAATTACTGTCTTTATTGATCGTACAGATAAAAACAATACATCATTCAAATCTGTAAAATGTCTATAATTTTCTATATATAAGCTTCCTGACATGACTTGAAGAGGTGCAGTTTCTCCGGTATCACCTCATTAACTGTCCGTGTGGAAACATAGCAAAGGCTCTTAATGATGTCCACATGTCTCTGCACTGATATAGCGTTTATATTTAATCACTGTACATATGTTTACATATATATCACATGCTGTAAATATGATACATGTTTAACACCTCCAAGCTGCTAGTTTTGGGCACCTGAGCAAGCACTTAACTCACTACTGCTCATTTAGTAAATGAGATCATTAAGAGTCGCTCGGGATAAACACTTCCAACAGGAAGTGGCTATATCTCGCTATCTTTGTCTCTCTATTTTCTCTATCTAATTGTCTCTGTGTCTCTTTTAGTAAATGTTTCTGTCTCACTGTATATGTCTCTCTCTTGCTGTCTCTATTTGTTTCTCACTCTTTCTAAAGCTGTGTCTGTGTCTCTTTGTCTTTGTCTCTGTCTTTCCTGCTTATTTACATGTCTATCAAAGTTTTGAGTTTTGAAAGTAATGCCATTAGCGATCTATGATGAAAGACTTCCCTGGTTCAATTCTTACCTCTAGTTTTATATTTAACATTATAAGAAGTTTTTAAAAACAGAACAATGAAAGGTCATTAAAATTGGTTGCTGGTAAATCATGGTATATCAGTGGTGCAGGTGTTGGAGATGTGGTTCTTGTACCTGAGTCACTTCTCATAGACTTCGAGTAACTGAGAGAATGAACAGGAAAGAGAAGTTTTGACCCTCTACCATCATGATCTAAAAGAAAACAGTGGGCTCTTAACTATAGAAAAACCAACAGTCCAATAAGCAAAGCCTTGTTTGCCACCCCTCTGGTAGTGTAGTGGTTAGTAATGCGGCCTCTGCTATCTGACTCACCCGGTTCAATTCCTACCCCTTAGCTATCCTTTAAATTGTTTAAAAAGTTTTATAAAAGAACCAAAAAAGGTCCTAAAAATCAGGATCTAGCAGGAGATCCTGTGGCTCAATTGGAAGAGCTTTACCTCTGGGTTGAGAGGTTGCCGTTTCAAACCCCGGCCAGGGTTCAAAGTTAAGAGTGTGGAAGGTGCCGGTGGCTGTAGTAAGGAAGGTGTCAGAAATGGCTGTGTGGAAGGTTGGATGTGGTTTCGGAGGGCGTATCCTGAAGCAAGGGGGCAATATCCTGACATCTGGCCCCCCGGTGTCTGAGTAGCTGGAAACAGGGGGTTATGAAGAAAAAACGTTTAAAAAAGTATCTACTTAGTTTTGCATATATAGGAAAAAATTCTGCCAAAAACCTATCACCCTCACTTTTTCTGAGACTGTGAAGCAGCAGGTCTTCACAGCCTTTGTTTGCAGTCAACTACCTCATTGCTCACCAGACACTACTTTCCACACAACTTAACCAGTGTGGGGACAAGCCAGATTTGAACCAGCAACCTCTGAGCTCAGAGACAAGGCTTTTACCACAAAGCCATCAAGTCCCACAGCACACCTTCTTTTTTTGGGGGTTTATCCTTCGTTTCATGTTTCAAAGCAAGAAATTCAGACCAGAAAGAAACAGAAAGCAGGATTCGAACCCTGAACCCCACCAATAGCAAAATACCAGTCTTAACCCACTGAACCATCGGGAAGGACCGGCTGCAACGATTGTTTAGAGCAGGTCTATCTTTTCTTTCAAACCATCAACACAAGCATATAATGCTAAAGACAGACGTAAGAAGCAAACCCATATCGTGACTAGCGGGGAAAATGCAGGATTTGAACCCTGATTCATACCATTAGCGAGGCACCAGCATTAACCCACTGAACCATCAGGAAGGACAAGCTGGGAAGCTTGTTTAGAGCAGGTCTATCTTTCTTTTTAACTCATCAAAACAAGAATATGAAGATGTAGGTATCAGGAATTTAACCAACCTCATGACTAGCAGACAGAAAGCCGGGTTTGAACCCTGACCACCAACATTAGCAAAGTACCAGCCTTAAGCCACTAAGCCATCAGGAAAAAACAGGATGGGAAGCTTGATTAGAGCAGGTCTATCTTTCTTTTCAAACCATCAACATAAGAATTTAATGCTAAAGAAAGATTTAGGAAGCAAATACAGATGTAAGTAGCACAAGTTGAACCAACATTGTAAATAGCAGGATTCGAACCAAGATCCCCACCACCAGCAGACACCAACGTTAACCCATTGAACCATTGGTGAGGACAGGCTAGGAAGTTTGTTTAGAGCAGGTTTATCTTTCTTTTCAACCCATTAAAAACAAAAAATATATCGCTAAGAAAAAATGTAGGAAGTGAATCCTGATCGTGACTGGCAGGCAGTAAGCAGGATTCGAACCCTGAACCCCACCAAAAGTACGACACCTGATTTAACCCACTGGACCATCAGAGAAGACAGTCCAGTAAGTTTGTTTAGAGCAGGTCTATCTACCTTTACACAAACACAAGACTATAAAGCTAAAGAGAGCAGGAACATAACCGACATCGCAACTAGCAGGATTCAAACCCTGATCCTTACCATCAGCAAGGCACCAGCCTTAATCCGATGAACCATGGAAGAGATCAGGCTGGGCTGCATGTTTAGATGAGGCACAAGCCTTAAACCACTGAGCGACCACTGCTGAAAAGCATGTGTTCTTTTTGGAGGGTTCATACTTTGTTTCATGCCAGCGCAGTAAGAAAGAAGGCATGTAGGACTGGCTTTGAAACCTTATCACCAGCATGGACTATATCAAGGACCATGTTCAGGCACAAGCCTTAACCCACTGAGCTACCACAAGAGTGCTTTTTTTTTTTATTTTTATTTTTTTAGTGGGGTTATCTTTCATTAAGACCAGGAAATCAATCCAACACAGAAAGGACAGAATTGAAATGTTTTCAGAGTGGACAAGGTACAGAAGTTTTATTTACCAACACAGCAACCAGCTCGACCAGGAATCAAACTCTCCAACTCATCCTCGTGGGGACCCTGACATTAACCCACTAGGCTATCACATCCATCCATCCATCCATCCATCGATCCATCCATCTATCTATCTATCTATCTATCTATCTATCTATCTATCTATCTATCTATCTATCTATCTATCTATCTATCTATCTATCTATCCATCCATCCATCCATCCATCCATCCATCCATCCATCCATCCATCCATCCATCCATCCATCCATCCATCTAATATGATGTGAGGTCCAGTTAACAGCTAAAACAGGTAGCAGTAATAACTACTTTTTACTTAAGTACATGTCTGAGCCAAAACTTCTTTACTTTCACTTGAGTAAAAAAATTATAATCAGTACTTCAACTTTTACCCGAGTATTTTAAAACATGAGGATCTGTACTTCCACTTAAGTAAAGGATGTGTGTACTTTTGCCACCTCTGGAGAATACATATAATCAATAAACATACACATATAAATAGAGGAACCTGGAGAACCTTCAAAAACTTTGTCCCGACCATAACCTGAGCGCTACATTGAGCCCTTGGCCCTGTGGCTGTGATGCAACTGTAATGGCTAAAAACAGTTTTGCTCTCAATTATATTGAGCTTTAAAAAGTCAACATGAAAGAATATATAAAATAGAATTAAAGTAAAATTGGGACAAAAATGTATCCTTAAAACACCATGTAGGAGCCCAACACAAGACCTTCTATCCCCAATGATTACAATTCCATATTCACAGCTGTATTACACATGTAAAGTATAGTGAAGAGCAGTGTTGGGCAGTAACGCCCCACAGTAACGCGTGGGCAGTAACGCGTTACCGGTATCGCGTTACTTTTGACAGTAACTAATACTGTAACGCGTTACTTTTAAAAATAAAGTAACTTCGTTACCGTTACTGTATGGTGCGTTACCTGTTACTTTTTTTAATGAATTAATTTTGGCTGAAGTGTAGACTACAGCCTAACCTGCTTACAGCAGCGACGCATTGTAGGATTGGTGGATGAACCACTGTATACATGAAGAAGACGCACTGTGGGCATGTCTCTGTTTATTCAGGTCTGTTTATGCAGTAATGTTGAGTCGAGGCGAGAGCAAGACGAATTTCTCAAAGTGGAAATATGCTCATTATTTCACTTTAGTTGAGCATAAAGACAAAAACTTTTTAGTCAAATGTAAGCTGTGTCTTTCTGGTTCGAAGCTCGTATCTACTGCGATAAACAGCAACTCCAAACTGTCAAAGCTCCTCCAGGAACTCCATGCCTCAATGAAGCTAGAAGCTAGAAGCTAACCCGGTGTTCTGTTCTACAATGTTGATAGTTTTCATAATTCAGCTGTGAAAGGAACATTTTTAAAAGCTCAACACAACAGCAGAAGCCACTTTAGTTTTTTATTCTAAATATATTATTATAACACATAAAAGTGCATTAATGGGAACATTAAAGAACGTTCTTTAAAAAAGTAACTAAAAAGTTACTTTTAACAGTAACGCATTACTTTTTGGTGTAAGTAATCAACAAAGTAATTGAGTTGAATTTTGAATGAAGTAACGAGTAACTGTAACTAGTTACTATTTTTTAGTAACAAGCACAACACTGGTGAAGAGTTGGCTTAGGCTTTAACTGAATATTTTGCTCAAGCGTTTAAAAAAAGAAAAGACCGTTTCTAGTGAGAATAAGGTGTCCAGTCCCAGTGAACGGATATTCATTATTTTTTGGAGTACCTCAATGAATCTGCCTTCTGTCAGAAGAACAGGGTGCAGCATCAGCAATAACACGGGGTATTTTTGTATTCGCACATTATAACCTTCACTTTCAGCTCTTTGTAAAACTTGTATTGCTTTCTGGATATTTGACTTGAGTATGTACTGCGTCAGTTTCTTTATCTTAAATTGATTGGTAAGCACATTGCCAGAAGCCATGTTGGGATCTTTGCTGGAGGACTTTATAAAAGTCAAAGTCAATTCCAACTTTTCAATGCAGGAGTCTACTGCTTCCTCAGCCAGCTCCAAGTCTGCCAATGCCTGAACAATATGCCCACTATTTGCTTGAGACAGTATGGACAATGCCCGATTGTACAAAGCAATGGCAGGCCAACAAGGATTGTTGGCAAGGGCTCTTGTGTACATCTCAATGCTGTCTGCATGGGATCCTTTGTGACGGAATGTGTTGCCAGTCCTTGCATAATGGTAGATCATAGAAGAAGGAGACTGGTAACAATACAGTTTTTCTTTTGCACTTTGCAAGTCTTTTTTTAATTGGATTTTTAATGTTTCTGTTGATTCCTTCTCATTGAACTTCATCAGAAGCCACATACCCCAACACTCATGAAGTGAAGCCACAATATCTTCATGGCTGCCTCTTTGAGGCTGTTTGTAAATTTCATCTAGAAAGTTGAGATAGTCAGAAAAAAGTTCCTCCTTTTTGGTGATTTTTGGTATGTCATCTTCAAGCATCTGTGACAGTCTTGTTTGTACAATCACATCTCTAGTCTGTTTTTCCATCTCCAGGCAAGTTGTTTTTGTGCTGTTTAGCAAGTATTCGAGGTCTTTTTTCATTGCCTCACAGTTCTTTTCATTGGGGTCTAACTGACACATTTTGAGTGTCTCTTCAAATGTATTCTCAGATAATCTTGGTGCAGCCACAGCAGCTGTTAGATCCTTTACAAGATTAAGTAACATAGAAGGTAACTTTAGTGCCATCATAAGTTTGACTGACTCAGAGAAGTGAGAGCAGCACATGATGAGCTGGGCAGAACCAGGGTTCCCTTCTCGTGCAGTTCGACCAAATGCTTGTTGCTCTACACGGATATTAAGGGGCAAAAACGTCTGCACCACAAACAGACCTCCTGATACATTTACATGAGGACATACTTTGAGATCTGTACCACGACCAGCCAGATTGGTTGCAACAATAACACAACCTCCGGTGACCACTGCACTTGTAACGTTTGAATTGTCAACATTGTTATTTGTGTACATTTTTAATTTGCTCATTGGAATGGTTTTTGAGAGTTCGGTGTGGATGATTTCTGCTCGTTTAATTGTTTCACAGATGACCAAGACTGCTCTTGAACCTCGATAGACTGTCTGGGTCACTTTCTTATTAACAACATTGCAGATTGCTTGTACCCACCCATTTTCATCGTTAATTACAATGCCGTCCTTCTCGTAAAGTTTCCTGCGTTTGAATGATGGGATTTTGCAAGTTTTAATGCCAGGGTACAGGTTCTGCAGCAAATCAAGTTCGGTTTTGTTCCCCAACGTTCCTGTGAGTCCATAAGTATATTTATAACTCCTGAATAAATTTACATTGGACTTGAAATTTGTTATCATGCACATATTTGACAGTCTGGTTTGGTGCTTCATTTCAAGAAATTGCTGAAGCCCATCTCCCCATTTCATGTCATTTTGCACGACTCCTGTAGAGCTGAAATCCACAGGAACGATACTATCCTTGTGCCGAATGTATTCATGGCCTAAAGTCATTGTTTTGGCAAGAAAAGCATTTTCAATCCATATTTTTAGCCTCCCATTTATGTGCTCTTGAAAGCCTGGAATGTGAAAATTAATATGTTTTAATGAATCTGCCGGGATCCCTAATGATGTTTCCGATGGCAGCATGTATGAATCCTCAGCCATTAGTGAGGAACGAATGAGGTCTAGTGCCTTCTCTACATCCACATCTTCAAACTGGTTGACAACAAACCAAATCTTTGCTAAGATTACATTTAGAGGCTCCATGACAGGCATCTCACTGTTTATGTAGACAACTTCTAGACCTTTGTCCAACATGAGGGAGTCCACTTCATCTACTATGACACATTGAAACTCCCTATCAGGTCTCACATTTTCTCTTTGGAACCGTTGTCTTAACCAGTCTCCTGCGAAATTCTGAGCCGTGCCATAGACCACTTGACATTTATAACACCCCCTTAGTTTGAGTACTTCTCTTTTATTTGTATTGTAATCCACAGTGATTTTTAATTGTTTATAAAATGAACCCCACTCTTTAGCATCACGCTCTGCAAGCACTGGGGAACTGGAGATAATGTCCACACTTTCTCCATTCATGGCACGATATGCAGCAAGCATAGCCACTATGCATGACTTTCCTTCTCCTGTACCAACCTGAATTAACTGTCTAGAACCAGAAAGAACAATGATGCACCAGCTCACCATTTGAGTTAACCTTGGGTTCCAACCTTTGGTATCTTTTACTGCTTTGCACAGCTTCATTAATATCTCCTTTTGATCTTTGTGGTGTGTTGGAACAGGACATGATCGTGACGAGGACACGTACAAAACAATGTCTTTAACCTGATGTAAAATCTTATCATCAATGTCTTTTGCTGCTTTAATTTCCTCGAGGATTTGTTCAAGGCTTTTCTCTTTAGTTTCGTTAACAAAGTTAGCAATTCTTCCTTCAATGTCATCCACAAATTGGTCGGGTACATTGTTAGCTAATAATTCTGACTTGCTGATCTTGTGAATTTCCACTTGGTAAAGTATTTTTGCCATCCATGTGTAGAAATCAGTCTTGACTTTCCTGACACCATATTGCTTCACAAGGGCCGTGAAAAAATCGACAAAATCATTATGACTCCACTGTCCATATTTAACCAAGTCAACAGATCTTGATAACAGTAGATGTGTTGAAGCCATAACCTGGGTTGGGGGTTCTAGATCATAGTGTACTTCAAGGTGCAGTGCCATTAATTAGTCCATCGTGTTGTTCCTAAAGTTAAGAACAAAACATTACACCGGGTGATTCAAAGTGTGCAAACGTTTTAAGGAAAATTTCTTAATAAACCTAGCAAACTGGTTAACAATTACACCTTACAACTTACACCATACATACAGTGTATACTGGTGATTTTTATTATAGAATAAGGATTCATTTAATTATAAATTTCCAAACAAAACCAACCAAACAAAAAAAAACCTCACCCATGTTTTTTTGTTGTTGTTGGTTTGAATAGGCCCACGTATCACACCATCCACTTCATGGAAGTTCCCATGTATTTACTTTTGCTTTTGGTTATTTTCATTTCCATGTAACAATATTTGGTTGGTTTATGATATCAGATATATTTTAGGTTACTTTTTACAAATTCATGCCTTTGATATTACCTTGATGTATACACTATATTTGCAGTGTAGTGTTTGCTTCTCTGGAAAGTCCATTTCTTAAGTCAGTGTTTGAGGTAAAATGTTATAAATCCAGTGATTCACTCTATAAGAAACCTATTGATTGTGTTTTCCTCGTAGGTATAACAATTATATAAGATTATATAAGATCTTATATATAAGATTAGCGTAACATCAACCACATTGTAAAGATCATACAACAAAATAATCATTGATGGGGTTTTGTGTTACCTTTATTTCTTATATTGTTTCACTTTTGATTAATCACGTGTTCTGAAATAAGTACCAGAAAGTTTATACCATGTTTCTTTAAAAACCTTACTCATACATGATTATATCAAGCTAATCAAACTCAGCTCACAGCTGAAGATACATCATCATCTACATTCAAATGGGAAAGATCCTGGAATAAATAAACATTATTGTGTTTTTTTTTTGTGTTACTTGTTTGTTACTTATCTTCAATAGTTTTTTCATAAGTAACAATGATTATAAATTGTTTAAAAAAAAAATAAAAATACAAGTTACATTTTAGATATGAATTAATTCATACTATCGATTTTTTCAACGTGACTAAGATTTATTCCATGATAAATGATCAGAAAAATTGTCTATGACAAACACATTTAAATTACTGGTACACAAATTACAGGTGCTCTTTACATGATGTTCTTTAGTATAACAAACTTTCTCATGCTTACTTCACAGGTAGTGATATCGTTATTTAGAGGTGATAGAGGTCGCCAGGTAAGACAGTATCCAAAATTATTTGGAAACTGTCGAATGAACTTACTTATATAGACAGCTAGAGGAATTCCCCGCAACTCGTTTACTTTTACTTTCGGTTAGTCATGTGCTCTCTAGGATTAATGGGGCATTTATTACCTGAAAAAGAAATGCCTTTAGTATAGTATTTCCTGTGTGTGGTATATATATCTTTTTTAATATCTTTTTTTTTGTAACAGTTTTTGTTAAATCCCATGACGAAGGGAAAAAGACTTTTTAAATTAAAAAATAAAAATATGAACTGTTACGTGCTATTACTTTCACTTTCTTTCCTTCAAGAAGTCATATCCTGAAGTCATGTCCTCACATGGGTTTTTTTATCACTGCTATGCAGATGACACTCAACTAATCTTTTCTTTCCCTCCATCATATACCACAGCTTCCGCTTGAATCTCGGCATGCTTGACAGACATATGGATGAGTGCTCACCAACTAAAACTCAACCCCAGCAAAACAGAACTGCTGGTCATCCCACGCGATTCACCTCCAGGTCAAGATCTCCAAATAACACTTCATGACTCTCTGCTCTCCCCTTCAGCCACTGCTCGTAACCTTGGGGTAACTATGGACAATGAACTGTCCTTCTTTCCACATGTCGCTAATGTGGCTCGTTCTTGTCGATTTCTTCTCTACAACATCAGAAGGATTCGACCATTTCTGTCGACACAGGCTGCCCGGGTGCTTGTTCAGTCTCTTGTGATTTCAAGACTCGACTACTGCAACTCTCTGCTGGCGGGTCTTTCCCTGAACGCTATCCGTCCACTGCAAATGATCCAAAACGCAGCTGCACGACTAGTGTTCAATCAGCCCAAGTTCTCGCACACCACCCCACTGCTGCGCTCCCTTCACTGGCTTCCACTAGCTGCACGTATCAGATTCAAAACACTGATGCTTGCCTACAAGGCCAAAAATGGACCAGCACCATCTTACGTCAGAGACCTCATCACATCTCGCACTGCACCACGCTGTCTGAGATCCTCCAGCACTGCTCGACGTGGTGCTTCTCTCAGAATGAAAGGTAAATACACATTAAGGCTCTTCTCTGTTCTGGCACCGAGGTGGTGGAATGAACTTCCCCTAGATGTCTGTACAGCAGAGTCCCTGATTATCTTCAAGCGACGACTGAAGACCTTCATCTTCCTGAAACACTTAAATTAGCACTTTCCAAGTTTGTTATATTTATATTTAAGTTTGTAATCTGGCGTACCAGTGTAGATTTATTCATTACTAGAGATTTAAAGCACTTTTGTACGTCGCTCTGGATAAGGGCGTCTGCTAAATGCCGCAAATGTAAATGTAAATGTAAGAAAAAAAGGTCAATTGAATGAGGTGTTATGCGGCAGTTTTTACATTATCTCATGTTTGCAATATCTCAAGCTGTTTACATCCTCTGACCTCCTAGTGCTCAGCAATCTTCTTCATACCGGATGTCAAAATAAAAATGTAACCATTATACATGTAGCTGTAGTTATAATAGGTAAATAATGCAATGTGTTAAGATGAAAGAACTATTTGTTTCCCTTCTTTTTCCCCCTATACCTTTTGCAATTCAAGGAATTTTCTCAGTGGGAAACATTACAGATCCTGGCATAAATAAAGTGTTTGTGAAGTCTGTGTGAAGAACAACAAAGGTGCCCAAACTCAAAAAAGCAAAATGTAAAGAAAAAAAGCAACTATTTGTATTTGTTTTAAACAAGAGACATTGTCATTGGGATTGAAAGAAAACCACATCCCTAATGAGAAAGCCAGAGGCAAGAATCAAAAATTCCCTGAGATGACACCATATAATGGAATAAATCATCCCAGTTTACAGGTTTAGAAAAAATAAGTTTAGTATGAGTATCTTGTGACTAAAATATACAAAATGCACAAAATGTGCAGATTTTTCAGGTATATGAGTCATAAATTGCAATGAAGAGCCTGGCTTTAATTTAAATACAGTGGAACCCCGTTATGTCGATGTCCTAGGGGGTCGCCAAAAAGCATCGAGGTAACCGATGATCGAGATAAACGAAAATCAAAATGGCGGCAGTATATTAACGTGCTTGAAATTTCTTTATGTACATGCTGTGCGTTAATAAATGAGAATGTGCATGCACGTGTTTTTGAAGGTTTTTTTTTTTACACAACAGCGTTGCCGCGATTTGTTTGATGAAGGCATGTTATAAAAATACATACAGTACATGTTTATCTGTCAGGAATCCACCTGCCACGCCCCCTTCAGCCCCCTTCAGCGTGGCAGGTGTTTTCTCGGCCGCTTTCTCTGAAGCTCCCGGCTTCAATCGCGCACATCTGGTGCTCGTTTATCATCATCACCAGCTCCTATTTAAACTTCCACACTCTCACTGTCCGTTATTGTTGGTATATGTTGGTTCACGGCGGTCGTTTTTATCGCGCATGCGTATCCCGGTACGTGTCTTCCCACCGGCACTCTCTCACCGGCTGCGCTTTTCTTCCCAAAGCGCACCGCGGATTCACCCCCGTTCCACTGTATTCAAATTTTGGCATTATTGATTAAAATGGAAATTTAGGATCAAGTTTTGGCCTTTAAATGACAAGAAGTATAATTCTAAATAATTTTTTTTAAAATGAATGATGTTCATTGCCTTTTTAAATAAAGACAGGGATAGCAGACTGACTGAAGGTGTTCTGTGCATTCTTGTGGTAATCGTCAAAGAATATGACAGCAGAAATACTGGCTAGTGCTTTTGCAGCCCAACCTGCTACCTGCCTAATGCTCAGACTCCCATGACCATCGTACAGCATGCAATTTCTTTTGTTTCACAAATTTCATTTAATACAATTTTATTGGCCATTAGTCTGTTTGACAAAAGGTCAGGTAGATACAAGCTGCATTAAGTGTTGGAACAATCGTGTAATGGGCTTTTATGCAATATATCCAGACCACTTTAATGATTTCTCAGGTGAACTTGGCACACTGGGAAAAAATATATTGGAGTGAAATTTACTCCAAATAATTGTGGTTCAGGTTTTCCACCCTTTTTTTTATTTAGCAAAGCATATATTAAGTCAGGGGTGCCCAATACGTCGATCGCAATCTACCGATCGATCGCAAAGGTAGTGTGGGTAGATCACATGACATAAAAATTTCTTTTATATTTATTTATGTATTGTTTTTAAAGGTTCCCTGGTGGTCTAGTGGTTAGGATGAGGCGTTCTCATCCTAAGTGTGTAAGTGAAATTCAAACTCATGTTTATTGAACTAAATCCTGTATATCACTACACTACTGTACATACACAGTAGTTTATATACTTTATACGGACAAAGGTTTGTGAACACCTTACCGTGAGATTTCTGCATTCTTTTTGAACATCCCATTCCACATTTAGTCCCCAGTTGCTGTTTTATTGTCCTCCACTCTTCTGGGAAGAAGTTCCGCTAGATTTTGGAGTGTGGATGTGGAGGTTTTTGCTCATTTAACCACAAATGGTGTGAGTAAAGTCAGCTACTGAAGTAAGGTGAGGTGAGGAGGCCTGGGAGGCATTCAGTGTTCCAATTCATCCCAAAGGTGTTCAAAAGGGTTGAGGTCAGAGCTCTATAGCAGGCCACTCAAGATCCTCCACTCAACCTATTTAGGGCATATATTTATGGATTTATGGAGCTGGCTTTGTGCACAGCGACATTGTTATACTGAAACAGGTTTGGGTCTCTTAGTTCAAGTGAAGGAAAAATTTAATTTCTTTAATGACCTTCAATACAATTGTGTGCCTCCTAATTTCTAATAACAGTTCGAGGAAGAGACTCATATGGAAAAGTCAGATGTCCAAACAGTTTTGTCCAAATACTGTATCTTCTAAAGATAAAAATTTCTCAGGACTTAAAGAACGGCAGCTATGTTATTGGTTTCAACTAGAATTGGCATTCTAATAAACAAATCCACTTTAATAAGCCTTCATAATGGCTGGCAGAACTACTCAACACACAATATATACACCTGACAGTAAAACAAAAAAATCACTACATTAAACATTCAAACCAACAAAATGAACTCAGGAAAGTTCAGCCAGATATTTACATGAATTAATAAAGAAATCCTAAACGTTGCTTTGTTCTGAAAAAAAAAAAAAAATTTTCAGTGCAACTTTATTTTCATTTTCTAAGAACATGAAATAAAGTGAGGTTTAACCTTCACATGTCATTAAGCCATATATCCAGTAGAGGGCGACAGCTGGTTTCATCATACTTATTAAAACGAATACATAGTATGATTTTACTTATCTTACTTATCTTGTATTATATCTTATATATAGAAATATGTTTATGTGTATGTGAAATTTGTGTGCATGTGTGTGCACATGTTAACATAAGTGCAACTAATAGTATATTACTTTCTCTACATAGCTGGTAACACAAATACTAAGCATGTAACTACAGTCTTTTATTAAATAAACAATGGCATGAAAATGAAATAAAATGATAATTATAAGACAACTGGTGTAAATGTATGTGTCTCTAAGTAATCATTAGTAGCGCTACATTAAACTGGATTGGAAGGAAGTACAAATACAAGGCATGTAACCGGAAGTGCGCACCAGCAACTCACATAAATGTAAAGTATAAAGACACACATTGGTGGTGCAAACTTAAAGTGAAAATGGAACATATACATGAAATAAATTTCCCAGTGCAAATGTCATGATGTGTGTAAACGAGTCTGAAGATAAATAATAAAGAATACAGTGAAGCAGTTAATACACATGGCTATTGGTCAGATGGTTTTTGAATCTGGGGCTGTGGTTGGAACACCCTGGATATTTCAGCATTATCGAATTTTGTTATGACCACCATTTGTGAAACATGAGGAACTTTCAAGACCTCACAACACGCTGGATGCCCTTCCTAATGCAACCCTCCCCAATTTATCAGGGCTTGGGACCGGCACTAAGAGAGCACTGGCTTGTGCAACCCTAATGGCTGGGCTGGTGTGTGTGTAAATTTTACTTAAATAGCTATAATTCTCTCCAGGCCATAGTCTAAGAATCTGAATGGTACGAGTGAGACAAACTGGCTGAACGAGTTCACATACTTTCTCTCACATGTAAATAAATGTGTTGCCAGTGTTTTCTTCCAGAACGGCTAAAAGTCGTCAGTCTTAACTCACCTGCAGAAATACAAGTTCTGTTTCGTGGCACCTTCTCAGCTGCTGATTTTTAAACTCTTTCACATGAAAGATTCATGGTAAGACGATACAAACTTTTAAAACAACTGAAGGATTTTGGAAGGTAAAGTATATTTAATAATATCTTGTTTGTTTCAGGAGGTACCAGGTGATCACGTTGGTAGGTTGAATGAAGTTGGTTCCGGAGACCGACGACCAGTAAGTAAATTTTAGTCTTGGCAACAGCATAGTTTTCTCTTTGCTTCCTTTGTTTTACAACATCTTTCAACACTTGTTATATTTTAATCAAAGAAATGATGTCAAAAAGACTATACTAGCTTCAAAAACATAGGCTGTAGGTTTAAAACCTATATTTCTCTATTGTTTCTATTGTTTTCTTCATCATTTTTTTTTACGTAACCTAAATAATAGTGTACATTTGTTATAACAGTGAGCTGTTTGCAAAACTGTATGTGTTACTGCATGCTATATATATTTCAGAGAAATGTATTGCACCATGCTGCCTTTGTTTTATGTGTAGCCTCATTTCACGTGTCAGCGTGACGGACCAGAACCGATTTTCATTTGCAGACAAATAAAAAAATATAAAACTATTTTATTTGGCTGTACTTTTTGAATGAATTATTGAATGTACATCTATTTGATAGCAGTTTGGTATGTTATAACTATTCATCCAAACAATCAGTTTTCTGACATGCTACAAAACAAAACAAACAAAAAAACTAATATTGCTAAAATTTTTGTACAGGAACTGTTTTTTTTTTTTGTTGAAGAGGAAGTTACAACATGTCTCTAATAATTATTTTAAATACTTTTTTCTATGTAGTCAAATGTCACATATGAATGTATTTTTTTCCTGGATGTTTATTTTATAACTGGTTAATTAGTTTATAGGTGTTATAACTTTACTTATAATGGTGGGTTTGATTGTGTAACAATAAAAAAAAAAAAATGGCCTGAACCAAGTTTAGTTTTTTTTAATCAGTTCATTTACATATACATGTTATATTTAGCTTTTGGGCCAACCTAATTCTACACAAATAAACTAAATTCCATTTATTACTGACTCATCCTCTTTCTCAACATGTCTATAGACATTTTTGTCCTCTAACTCCAAAGCAAATATTTATTTTGATCGTTTGTTCGCAGTATAAACAAGTAGATTTTTTTGCTATGACTAGACTGCTGTACTTTCTTTGAGAAAATGGGTTGGTCACTGTAGATTTAATCTCTATAATAGTCTAAAAGAGCATCATATCATAACAATTTTTGTTTGACGTTTCTTGTTTTATTAGGGGAATATATTTCTCGATGTTTCTTCTAATGGAACACAAGCATCAGGCAGTCAGATTACACAGGTGAGGATCGACTTTTGCTGGTTCATTTTGGTGTTGGATATCTAATCACTCATTTAAGAAGTGATCCAATTCTGGACTTTTTTGTTTGTTTGTTTGTTTAATAGAATGACTTTCAGAAATCAGGGAACCCATTTCTACATCCAGCTCAGGTAAAATTGTTTTGTCTGTATCTTGAGAGTTACTACATTGTTGGGTATGACACAAAAGACTTAAAGTTTCACAAAGGAAATATTCGGTCATGCAAAACAATGTTACACTTTTTTAATCTTTCTTTTTCAAGAATGGAATTGCAAAAAAAAACAGACAGCAATGGTATTTTTTTTAGTCCTACCCTCATTCCAGATTCACGACAGTGTGTGATTGTGGATGTGATGTGGGGTGTGATATGATAGGAAAGTGCTATGTGCTACCCTGTTGTAAAATGCCTTTGTCATTCTTTCTTGCAGAACACAGAGAATGGATTCAGCTCAACAAACACAAACCCTTTTTTGACTCAAGGCAAAGTAAGCTGTGATCTGCATTCTTCAATCTTTCTCTGCTAGCTCAAAACTATAATAAAATAATAATAATGTATGGTCTAAAAAAAATTTTTTTCTTGTAGGACTCCAATGGGAACACTGTTTCCACAGACGAATACGATTTACTGTTAAGCAATGGACAAAGTAATGGGTGGCCTCACTTTTCAACATCTTCAACACCCTCATTCAAGAATGACTGGGCTGTGTTCCCACCTCCAAATTTAAGCAAGGACACAAACCAAACGCCATTTCAAAAATGGGATTCATTCCAAGATTCATTCTCTGCCAGAATTTCCCCACCTCGAACAAGCAATCAAATGACAAACATTTTCGAACCATTTAAAGAAGAAACCAGTGTCTCCCCGAGAATGCCGGCTAATGAGAAAACATCTGAAGAGAGCGATTTTGTCTTGGAATACATGCTAGCCAATCAAAAGAATGATGTGGAATCTGTTTCGTCTACATCAGCATCCAATCATTTGAATCTTTTTGAAGACAAGTTTTTACCATCTCCAATAATCGATGATAACATTTTCACAAACACAGCTTCATCTCAGTTGAGTGATATTTTTCAAACGCCTGGGTCCAGCATGCAAAATAACCCCTTAGATCAGACCTCAGCATCTGTCCAATATGATCATTCGAAGTTATCTGTGAATTCTGCTGTGAATAATGGGCAGTTCAAGCCACAGGACAGCCACTTTGACAAACTGCTCATGACCACAGACATGAGTAATGGATTATCCCAAGAGACTTCTACATTGCCCCCATTTCTTAATACATCCAAAGATGTAGGACTGGTAGGAAAATCTTTATGACTGGATTAAATGCACTTTCCTTAGACAATTCTTTCTGTCTTTACTATTATCAAAATAATTGTTTCCTGGAATAGTAGTGAAATTAATAATGAACAGAAGCTATTTACATTTTGTAGATGTTTAGAAGACGACCCCCCAAACCAACCCCACGCATTAAGTCTCGGAAGAATTCTCTGAAGAATCAAGTAAGCATAGTTCCAGAGATGTACTGGTAATACTGATAATACTGGTATCATATATTACATTGATGACATGCTTATTTAATCATATTCATACATAAAATACACAGAACATCCGTTACTATGAAAATGTTCGCCAAATGCTTGCGCCTGTTTAAATGCCATAGCACTTTAAAATTAAAACTAAGCATGACTAAGTAGGTTACTAATTATGGCTTTAGTTGGATTGAGAAATACCAAACACGTGATACACTGTTGAAAACAAATCGAAGCTGCATCCAAACAGAGGACTACAACTTTGATTAGTTGTTTTTTTTCTTCAAATCTTGTTTTTTTTTTTTTTTGTCAATTCTTCAGAATATCAACCATGACATGTTTTCCACATCTGCTGAATCTGTACCTACCGATCAGAAACCTGCACAGACGCTGTTTACACCTAACCCGCCTCTTCCCATATCCAAGCCCACTGTGCCAAAACCTCCAACTAATATCCAGGTAATTTGTGTCCAATTAGTCTCACTCGATTAATTATTATTATTGGATTTGTAAGAAAAAAGATTATGAGGACAAAGAAGATCTTAATGAGGAAGAAGTTTATTACAGCATAGCATTGACAAAATACATGAAGGACTTATGGTAAAAAAAAAAAACCCGGACAATTCCTGCATAAACATTTTATACTGTTCTTGCTTCTTTTTTTTTATTGTAAATGGGATTTATATTGAAATGCAGATCACACATTAAATATTTTTGTCTAGTCAGGTGGCTGTAAATAGTAATTTTGGTCAGGTACACCATTGCTTGGTATTGTTACAGGAGTTATTACCCAAATGTTAGGTGCTACTATTGTTTAAATAGTAATCATGGTCCCACCTTTGGTCAGAGATAGTCCTAAAATGTCTTAATTACTACTTCTATGACATTAAAGTTGTTTTGGGGATGAGCTCATTCTGACGAATGATCTTGGAGTGGAATCTGGGTTAAGGCAGTGTGTAATTTCTTATAGTTTTTGATGTGTGGTAATATACATGCAATATGCATAAAATGTCCATTCTGAATTGACTTTATCAAATTGCTTAATAATAACTCAAGACCACTGAGGTAATATTTATTTTAATTTGTGACACTTGTGCATAACCATTTCACACTGCTACAGTGACAAGAGTATAGAAGTGTGTTCCAAAGTAATTATTTATGTGTTTTGGTTTTGACAGCGCACCGTGCTACCGGGTGCTACAAAGCAAAGCCAAGTTTACGAGGACGTTCTTTTCATTGGCCAGGTGTGTGATATTGTGTGTACGTTTATTAAACCTTTCGCTTAGACATGCATGGACATGTTTGGCCATGTGGGGAGGTGGTAGCTCAGTGCTTAAAAGTGGTTAAGGCATTGGACTTTGGGTCTGAAGGTCGTGAGGTTAAATCCCAGCCACACCAAGCTGCCACTCTAAGCCCCTGAGCAAGGCCTTTAACCCCATAGCTGCTCATCTGTTTGAATGAGCTAAATGTAAGTTGCTCTATGTAAGGGTGTATGCCAAATGCCATAAATGTAAACGTTTTAACATTGTATATTTGTGCTGCTTTCCGCTTTCCTAGGAGAAATGTGTGGAGGACTGGCCAGAGGACAGCCCTGAGCTCAGCCCTGACTGGAAACCGGTATGAAATTCATTCATATTATACATATATATATATATATATATATATATATATATATATATATATATATATATATATATATATATACATATATATATATATATATATATATATATATATATATATATATATACATATATATATATGTATATATATATATATATATATATATATATATATATATACATATATACATATATATATATATATATATATATATATATATATATATATATATATATATAATATTATATTTAATAATCATTTATTAATACAAATCCTTATCTGGATTTTTTCCAGCTGTTTAGTCTTAGCGAGCCTTTGCAATCTGTAGACTCAAATTCCTGTTACAAGTTTTGCTGAGTAGAGTGTTAGTTGATGTGATGCTCTGCTGTTGTGGCCTATAGTCCAGTTTGTTGTGTTCAGAGAGGCACACCAGGGTTGTACAGAAAGGTTGTTTTTAGCTATCATAGTCTTCCTGTCAGCTTGAACCAGTATGCCATTCTTTTCTGATTTTCACCAACAGAACTTTTTTTTTACCCTGTCTGGCAATAATAAGTCATGTGTGCATTCACAATTTTAAGATTGTTGCAATACTAAATTTTTCTTTAGTATTGCAATACAAAAAAAAAAAGGAAACATTCCTTTTGCTTTTCACCGAAGGCCGATTTCCACATTCCTGTTAAAAAATGACTGATACTTTCCTGGTGTGTGAAAAGAGATCACTCATAAGGTGATATCTGAGTCATAAAGGGAAGACAAGGTGACAAGGATGTAATATCTGGAATGTAGTGGCAAGCATTGTGACTCTTGCATCACCCACTGGAGACATATGTGGTCAGACGTGCTTCTTTTAAACCAATTAAGTGCTAAAAGATCAGTTTGGTACCGAATCAGTGTGCAGATGGACATCTGGAAAGAAACAATTATAAAGTTCATTGAGGAAATGATGCGATTGTGTGAGGAATGTGTTTCTGAACAACAAGTCTGTTAAATGTCAGCTGAGCCTACTAAAATTTAAATGCCACAGCATACCTATGGATTGCAACGTCATCTTTTATTTGTGTTTTTTTACGACAAAGGTTTCAGTGAGGGAAGAGAGGATTGCACAGATAACAAAACGGTTAATATGAAGAGTTTATATCAAATAACATGCCAAGATTATCTTTCCTAATTACCTGTTGGTCTGAAAGTTCGCATTGTGTTTGCATGTTTAAGATGAATGGGCTCCATGACTCAAATATTAACTGTACATCAGCTAATTGTACATTAATGTTTACTGTACAGAAATAGTTTGGTTTACAATCCACATAATCTAAGATTAATAACACACATATTGCAAAATGTGTTGATTAAAAAAACAAAAAACTAAACTTTTTTGTGGTTTCAAGGACCTATAGGTCCTATAGTTGTATTCAGATACACAGTCAGAGTGGTTAATTTTTTGCCTACGCAATCCCAGATCCATTGAAGTCAAAGAAATTTAAGTGTGATTTGTAATTTCACTCAATTTGTGTGTGCTTTAACTACAGACAGTGGTGATATTTTCTTACTGTAAGTGGAAAGGTCTACTGTAGATGTACAAATGTGCAGCAGGGTGACATCGCTGCAGCAGCTGCCACTATCGTTTGCAATCTATGGTGTGGTCTGTTTTTACTTTGACTTTTGGTCATGATTGTTACTGCCCTTGCATAGCCTCAAGGTCCTTAAGATTTCAGTCTGCAAGATTGTTGCTGAGATACAGGTTCATTTCTTGTCCTTCTGGAATGTCAACATTCTTTTTATATCGGGTTTTGTGATTATATGCAGATTCATGATGCACTGCATTATCATGTTTGTTTTGCATTTGCTAGAGCTTTTCTGGGAAACAGTTTTGAATATCAAAGATTCCTTCATTCAAGATGATGGACATGCACATGCGGTTGCAATATGGCAGTTGCATATAAACATTTTAAGCATGTTTTTTGACCAATTAACTTTCGACCAGTGGGTGCCACTAACAAAAAAGTGCCTCAGATCATAGCCTGAAGATGCCTGCTATGTTTTGTGTCAGTGTGCAAAGTCGTGGTTGAGATGCAGCCTTATGTGTTGTTTGGCTTCCTTGTTAGATTTTTCTTTACAGTATTTGAAATGATTTTAAGAATTTTTATCCCGGATGGTCTGGCGATTTGGTGCCAAATTTAGTGTTGATAGGGCAGAAATAAAACAACAGTTTTGGACAACAAAAAAAAAAAAATCAAGACTGTAGCCATGAAATGCACTTGAATTTCAGATGTTGGTGAGCGTTCGCTTCAGCATACTCTTGGAAATTACTCAAAGAAGAACTGCTGATTTAGCACAAATTCTAAAATAATAATAATATTAAATAATTTAAAGAAAACAATTTGTTACAGTTTTTAACTACAAGTGCATGGTCTTGAAAATGGTTTTTATAATACATAGATACATTGCTAAGATACACTCTCCCCATCCTTTGTATTTGCCAGCTCGTTATAGAAGAATGGAGGAATAGCAAAAATAGTTAGATATAAGTAAACAGTGGGTGGTTTGGTCACAAAACTTGTTGCCAACCCTCTACCCATGGTTCTTAAGATGTTCATTAGTTTTTGTTTATTTGCTCACTTCTTGTTTGGTGGCTTCACTGTAAGATTTGTTGGCCCATTACAGCTAAACAATGGGGTATTAAAAAATATTTTATCTAATTTTTGTGAGGCTTACTCTGAAGATGATGTTTTGCCATTTTTCACTCTGATGACATTTGTAAATTATTGTAAAATGATACTATTTCCCCCAATTTTTTTTTACAATGTTAAGTATGATGTTCTCATAGGATACTGTTCAGTTTTACCTAATAAGATCGAAATTGATGTCATATGGAACATCAAGTCAAGTCAAGAAGATGACAAGCTCAAAGATAACATTGAGCTTGTCTTGACCCAGGAAATCTATGAATGGCTTTTAAAATTTTGGACACAAGGTTCAAATGTTCATTTCATTTCATTTCATCTTCTCCCGCTTATCCGTATTCGGGTCGCGGGGGCAGCAGTCTAAGCAGATTCCCCAGACACTTCTACGTGTCCAGGGATCGGCTGTCAAGGCCCCTGCCTTCGACTGCTGCCTAATCCTCTCAGCACCGGTCCCTTACGGTCCCTCCTGCAGGTGGTGAGCCCAGGGAAAGGTTCAAATGTTGTGATTATAAACATACTTTCAAATCAGCCCCAAAATTGACCTGATAGTGACGCTCAAGCGTTGGCCGCACTTAGCCCAAATTTGGTTAGAATACTCCTTATATCTTTGCCAGTCAGAGTGCCAAACTTCACAACTTTTAACCAGAAATTTAATAGGCTTCCATAATCACCCCTGCCAGATTACAAATATATAACACTTAAAATTATATAAATTCTATGTTTAAGGTAAATATTAATATCATTCCTTCTAAACTCTTTGAATCAATTTAATAGACCTGTGAAAATTATAGACCCACTTAAAGTTAGTTTCAACATAACCATGTTCAATGTAGTGAGGATTACAAATTAAACCAAACATGAGAACAATTCAGTCTAAAACATTAAATAGCAACAAGGAAACATGAAGTACATCATGTGCGCACATTTCTATTTCATGACCCTTTTTGGGTTTTTTTTGCACATTAAGTACATTCATTCATGTACAGTTATATCCTAAACTGGGGCATGAAGCCAGTTTATCTAAAACATGCAAATGCAATGCAAACTTTCAGACCCACAGGCAATTCAGGAAGCAAATCCAATTGCTGACATGTTTTTTTTAAGGGGGAGGAAAGAATTTTATATGAACTGTGTTGCAATCCTTTTTTATATCACTTAAACAGATAGACGTAAAGAAGCACAAATGATAGCTATGTAGCAATCCTTAGGTATGCTGTAGCTTTAAACTAGGCTCAGCTGACATTTAGTGGACTTATTTTTTAGAAGGTTTTTCTTCACGTGATCACAAAAAAAAAAAGTCACTATTATAGGGATGGCTAGTGTGATTGTTTATATATTGGATATATTTATTATAGTTATAATGATATTCATATAATAGATATATATTTGATACTTATGACTACATATTAAATATGCAGTCAAATGCCATTCCAAATATTTCTGCATATATTTAAAGCCATCACCTGTAAGACAGTGTTTGTTTTAGGCTAACTCCACCCACACATACCCCCACACTGACTAAATAGCGATTAAGTCTATGGTTATGAAAGCCTTGAATACTGACGTGCACAATATCAGTATTCTTTTCACTACACCTCTGAATGCGGCTCAATGTAACTATATGAATGTACATTTAATTTCTTTGTATACCAATGCACTGAGTTATAATTCAGAAAGATATACAATAACTTAACTTTATACTTGTGTTTATTTTACCAGTCAGGCAAATTAAAATTGAGGAGGGAGTCTATGAGGGTGAGTACTTAATGATCAGGACATTTATTCTTTTGTGTCAAAATAATAATCCCCTTTCTTGTTTCTATTTAGAAATAATGGCACTCAAATAATTTATTGCATCTTGATTGACAAAAAACTTACAGTTGAAACACTTTTATTTATTGTTCTCATTAGATTGCTGCAGAATCTGAGGCAGACACTATTGGGAGGAAATCTGGCAAAACAGTATGTTTATGAAGCTTTTAATCATTGTATAATGATATATGATCTAATATTTCAGGGTCATTGCTTTTTCTCCTTTCTTGCTAGAAACTGAAATTAAGGGTCTCTAGAAGAAAGTCAAAGGTGAAATTATATTCAAAATGAATTAATCAAATAGTGCTATTATTATAAAAAGAAGCATGTGGTTAAAAAGTGTTTGAATTTCAGGATACATCAGGAGACGACCCAAGGGTTCTGCAAACAAGCACAATTTGCGAGTCAGAGGTAATGTACTTTACATTAGCCATTTTACTCCTTTTTCCTTTGATTAATGATCTTTTTCCCCCCCAAACAATTTCTGTCACCTTAAGCACCAAGCATTTCTAACAAGTTGAATGTAGCAAAATGACCAGACAAAATGTAATGTAATGTATTGGTCTGTATATAGAAGTATACTATAATTCATGTCACCTTTATCATCAGTTAAACCTGTATTCAATATTTAACCTGTTAAAACTCAGTTGTCTTTACTTACATTTGTAGTAAACTATTAGAATCACATACAGTTTTTTGACACTTACACAAAAAACCACAAGTAAGGATTTATTTTATTTACTTACCAAACTATCTAGGTAGCAGCTAAAATTATTGCTGGTAATATACTGTATGTATTTCTAGATATTTAAACACTTGGCCCTAAAGCAAAACTTCACCATGAAACACATTAGTTATACTTATATTTTACTTATATTGGGTGCTACTTTGTTGGGCACCATTATTTTGCAGATCATTTTCCAGTATATAACTTTTATTAACAACTTTGAGCTTGTTAATTCTTGATGTAATAGCAGGGTAAATTATTATAATATTTTTCTATTCTCAGGATGGATGGTTGGGTTTGTTTGGTTTTCTATTGAATTATAATGCATGCTTCCAATGATGTTTTATTTTTTCAATAGCAAAAATATCCTGACAACTTGAACAGTGGTGATATCTATGGTGATACTTTGCCTTGGGGAAAAAAGGTGACACTACATTTTAAAAATAATTATAACTATATTTCAATCTATGTATCCATCAGCTGGTTTAAACTTGCGTGTTCTGGATTATAGGTCAATGCACCAGATGATGTTTTTCTGCCTGAACAAGAAGACCACAATGCAAACATTAAGGCCAAATCAGTGAAGGTTTTATTCACTATCTATCATCATTCTCATAGTGGTTTTGGTTTTCGGTGCGCATGAAACAATGATGATTTTATTTATTTATATATGTATATGTCTAATTCTCAACAGATTAAAAAGCCTAAATTCATAGTTCCTCATTTGCAATACAAAGGATCCAAGGTAATTCCTTTAATGATATTTTAAATGTTATGAATACATTTTGAATAGTTTTTAAGTATAAATACTCACAAATGTTTTGCTTTTCAATGCAAAAGACTCAAATATCTGTTACTTCTTTATCCAGGAAAAATCTCTTGGTGAAAGTTTTGAAAATAAATCACCATTTCAGCATGATTCCAAGGTTTGTACCATGATCTTTCAATAGCACATAATAAACGTATAAACATAGAAATGGTAGAAATTACACAAATACACAATTCTAACTACTGTGGGTAGCATTGCCTTCTCACAGCTCTAAGATCCTGAATTTAATTGTGAAATGTTCTGCTCATGTTCAAAAATGGGTTTTTAATGAAAAACATGTTGTAAATGAATGTCTGAATGTTTACCTGTGAAGAACTGGATCAGCTGCAACCCTGAACCATATAAAATAGTCACTAAGGAATGACTTGTTATGGTAATTAGGATATTGGTAGAATATCCCAATACACATGTTGTTTAAGCTATGTCTGTTTGTTGTTTTACTGGAAATTTTCACAGGTTGAACATGTTCAGGAGTTATATGGGGACAAGCTGAAGAATGTTGACCACACAAAGCCAGTGATGAAAGACTGGAGACTGGTATATATCTGATCTATTTTTTAGTTTTGTGTTGCATGGTATGCCTTCATATTTTAACAGAAATTTCCTATTTGACAGAAGGATCCACATAAATTAAAACCATCCCTTCCTCATCGACTATCCAAGGTAAATTATACTATATCTTGTAATTATGTTGATTATCCTATATTGCAAGGTTGAAAAAAATTCTCAGGTTTTGTCGCTTCAATCTTATTCCAAAAAGGATTAAATTCATTATTTTCCTCAAAATTCTAGAAACTATACCCCATAATGACAATGTGAAAGAAGTTTGTTTTCAAAATTGAGCTGCATCCTGTTTCCACTGATCATCCTTGAGATGATTCTACAACTTGATTGGAGTCCACCTGTGGTAAATTCAGTTGATTGGACATGATTTGGAAAGGCACACACATGTATATATGAGGTCCCACAGTTAACAGTTTATGTCAGAACACAAACTAAGCAATGAAGTCCAAGAAATTGTCTGTAGACCTTCGAGACAGGATTGTATCGAGGCACAGATCTGGGGAAGGGTATAGAAAACTTTCTGCAGCATTGAAAATCCTAATGAGCACAGTGGCCTCCATCATCTTTAAATGGAAGAAGTTTGGAACCACCAGGATTCTTTCTAGAGCAGGCCGCCCGGCCAAACTGAGCGATTGGGGGGAAGGCCTTAGTCAAAGAGGTGACCAAGAACCCGATAGTCACTCTAAAAGAGCTCCAGCGTTTCTCTGTGGAGAAAAACCTTTCAGTAGAACAACTATCTCTGCAGCCCTCCACCAATCAGGCCTGTATGGTACCTCAGCACTCTGGACCTCAGACTGGGACAATGGTTCATCTTCTAAAAAGACAACGACCATAAACCCAAAGCCAAGCTAGCAAAGGAGGGGCTAGGGGAAATCTCTGTGATGCTCCCCATCCAACCTGATGGAATTTAAGAGGTTCTGCAAAAAAGAATAGGAGATACTGCCCAAAAATAGGTGTGCATCAAACTCAAACAGACTTAAGGCTGTAATTGGTGCCAATGGTGCTTCAACAAAGTATTGAGCAAAAGCTGTAAATAGTTATGTACATGTGATTATTTAGTTTTTTTAATATAAATTTCAACTTCTTTCACGTTGTTATTATCGGGGTATTGTTTGTAGAATTTGGAGGAAAATAAAGAATTGAATCCATTTGGAATAAGGCTGTAACATATGTGGAAAATGTGAAGTGCTGTGAATACTTTCCAGATGCACTGTACTGTAGGCAGTGATGAAAGTAAATGAATCGATTACATTTTTGTAGGATTTTATTGAAGATAATCTGAAGAAGATGAATGGTCTTTCGTTTTTGGAAGAATCAAAGGTATTTGACAATGAAATATTCGGGTATATTTATAAACTGCATGGCTCGAAATGTTTGTGAACACCTGATAATGACAACCACGTGTTCCTTTAACAACGCTTTTCAAATCCATGGCATTAATATGGAATTGGTCCACACTTTACTCTAACAGCCTCTATTCTTTTACATTTTGTACTGACATTACTTAGAAAACTTGTAGACATCTTTAGGCAGACTGATTGCTTTTATCTCTCTGTTAATTAACCATCGTTAACGCATATCAATAATATTTTGATTAAATGTCTTCAAGTAGAACTGTAGACTGAAAAACATTATTTGCTTCTGCCAGAAATGATGGCGACATTGAGACACGTTTCTCCATACCCCGACCTCCACACAAATATTTAAAGTTTTTATAAACGATTATATTGTATTATGAATAAACATAGTGGACTACATATCTGTTTTTGTAGGAAAATGTTTCGGCGAGTGCTGAGAAGGAAAATCATTGTTACTCTGCTGACCTATGGGTGTGTACACTAGTGCAGGATGAGTTGATTGTGTTCATCATTTACATTCAAATTGTGATTCATATTATGCTTCCTGTGAATTTATGGGGGAAAAAAGTATATTTAGTATTAATTTATGCCTTTAAATCCATTTTTTGTTTGTTTTTGATGTTTAGGCAGAGTACCAGCTTGAGACATGCTCTTCAAAACCTCCAGACAGCAGTAAAAAAACACAAGATTTACAAGACTGTCGACCGGTACGTCCCTAACGCTTGTTCTTCGCAAATTCAAATAAATAATAAATTCTAAACATTTATTGATTGAATGATTGATTGGTTTTACAGAAGAAATCGTTTACATTCAGGGTTCCTCATATGCCTCGGAAAGGATCAAAGGTAACGTTTTATTCAAAATTTTACCCTGCTTTTGTTTATTCATGACATACATTAACGGCTTTCACGTCTGTTTTTCATCTTAAGAGTATGCCAGAAAACGATATCCCAGAGAAAGGTGCTGATTTGTTTAAAGCCACTGACATACAAGGGTTGGAAATGAATGTATCTGAAGATTATAATAAGGTATTTGAACTTTTAGAATTTCCTTACAGTACAAATCTGCTATTTATATAAGGTAATGAGATTTTTTGTTTGATGTATGTACATTTTACATGATAATTCATTTTTCATAGATGAGGAAATCTCCTGTACAAAGGGTTTCGCCAATAATTAGAAGAGACTCACAGGTCCCACTGTTTTTTTTTCTTCAGTTTTTATTGATTGATTAATTGATTGATTGATTAATTGATTTTATTGTATTTATAGATCGACACACTGCTAAATACATTACATGCTTTTTCACAAAAGGCGTTTTTCTGATACGTATAGGGTCTAAATAATGCAGAGAAAGGAGCGGATCTTTTTAAAGCTGGAGACATTGCAGATGATATCTGGATGGAGAAGCATACCATGGTATATGTTCATCTCTGTTTCATTTTCCATGTCATTTGCTCCTTTTTTGTATCTCTTAGTCATCTAAGGAAGTAATGTGTGTGTTTTATTTTTTGTGTGCATGTTTAGGACACAAAAACAGAGAAGGTAAAAAATGAAAGTCTGCCAAGAAGTGAATCAAACGTAAATGTACAGTACACACCAGAACCATTTGCATACATGTCAGACATGCAGTCATGTAACAATTTTGCATTACACTTTAAGCCTAATATTTACAGTACCATGTCTTTCAGTTCATCAATTCTAAGTTTTTCTCAATAGCTTTGGAGTTCCCAAACATATCCTACTATATTAAGCAACCTTTATGAAACATTATGAAAAAAAAACATTATGAAAATACTTTTTATAAAATAAACATTTAATACACACCTATTTTCCGAACAATAGAAACATTACTAACTCACTTAACCTTTCTTTAAATGTTATACATTACAATAAGAGGCTCAGTGCTGTCATACTCGTCAAGGCAGGCTTTCACTGAGAGTGCTGATATTTTCAAAACCAGGGTTTCTGTTTTGCCCAAGAACAAAATTAGGATACGTGATAAAAGAGCAAGCAGCAAATCCAAAAATACAAAATGCACTGCACATTTTTTCAATCATTACAATGTAGAGGCACCAAAATGACTTTTCATCTTCCCCTCAAGGCCAAAGACCAACTGTATTTTACTGAAGACTTTGAGCTACCAGGTGCTACTTCTGGTGATTACTACCTCTCAGAAGCAGCTAAGGTATCCACACCCAACATTTATTTTAATCACATATAAGTAAACACACATCCTTAATTAACAACAGCCTAATGAAAAGAAATATGCTTCCTTGTTAGTATTGTATAACACTGAGGCAGCAGAGCTTGATTCCAGGTCCAGTTCTTATTGCTTTTGTGTATCAAGAGGTTACAGAGTTGTGTTAGCCAAGTCTGTTATGCCTTTTAGCTCTCTAATATGTGCTTAAACCAGCTTGACGAGCTTAAAATGTTTCACCATGTCAAATGAAAATGACTACTAGTGCTGTCTGACTGTGCCTGCTTTTTGTTATTGCTCAATGGGGACAGTGTTTCCAATTCAGTGTCAGTCAAAATAAATCTTTGGATTTGGATTCTGAAAAGAAGTAACTTTCATTTATTTAGAAAAATAATCTTTATCAGCAATATGTAGGTGTTTTATTAACTTATATAGCAATCTATAAACTCTATCCCATATCTAGTCACGATTTGTTTCATGTACACATTGTTGAACGGGTTTGATTCTCTATCCATCTTCTAAGGCTGAGTGGATGTCCTCCCAGATGGATTTGAGGCGAGTAAAAACACCAGAACATGCCGAGAAACTGGAAGGAGTAAAAGAAGAAGAGGAAGGGGTGAGTCTTCCAATAAGGTGGATATATAATCCCAATTCCAAAAAATTTGGGACACTGTGTAAAATGTGAATAGAAAAAGAATTTAATGATTTGCAAATCTCACAAACCCATTTTTTGTTCCCAATGAAACATAGAAAACACATCATATGTTTAAACTGAGGAAATGTACCATTTTAAGAAAAAAAAAGAAGGTAATTTTGAATTTGATGGCTGCAACCTGGCTCAAAAAAATTGGGACAGGGCAACAAGTGTGGAAAAAAGTGCTAAATGCAATGAACAGTTGGAGAAATATTTTGCAACTAATTAGGTTACTAGGTAGGAGACACCGAACTGTTGAGCAGCAAAAATACTGTATCAGACACATATGGAACAACATTCCTCTCCGAAAACTTCAGCAACTGGTCTCCTCAGTTCAGTATATATGGACAGTAGACATGCAGTGGTAAACATTGCCCTGTCCCAACTTTTTAAAACCTGTTGCAGCCATCAAATTCAAAATAACCTTATTTTTACATTACAATGGTATATAGTCTCAGTTTAAACATTTGATATGTTTATTTGTTTGATTGTGAATAGATGTATAAGATTTGCAAATCATTGGATTTTGTTTTATTTACATTTTACACACTGTCCCTACATCTTTGGAATTACGGTATTATACTGTAAATAGCAAATAGAAAGCGATTTTGTATGCAATATATATCCAAGTATTTCAATACGAAAAAAAAAAAAAAAAGTTACACAACTTTGTTTCTGTAAACCCTTGTGAACAAGCAAATTGTTACAATTTAATGGAACAAATGTTAGAACTTAGGTTGTAAATGTAGGTCAGTGCTTCTGATAGTGTTTAGGCCAGCAGAGAAGGCATTGCTGGCCCTGACCGCCCACCACTGGGTGCATGTCAAATTAATGTAGATACCAAACCCTGCATACCAGAAACACCTCGCAAAACCTGCTATTTTGGAGATGCTTTTACCCAATTGTCTATTTATCACAGTTTGTCTCTTGACAAAGTTAACCAGATCCTTGCCAATTTTTCCTGCTTCCAACACATCAACTTTAAGAACTAAATGTTAATTTGCTGCCTAATAAACCTCACCAATTGCGAGGTGACACTGTAATAAGATGATCAATGTTAGTCACGTCACCTGTCAATGGTTTTAAGATTATAGCTGATTGGTGTGTGTGTTTGTGTTTCAGTAAACATAGTAAACAAGACTTTTATGTTTAAATTGCAGGACACTGACAGTCTAATGGAGTGGTGGAACACAGTAGAATGTAAGCAACTATTAAAATTCCCAAATTCTTAATGTTTTACCTTTTAAAATCTTATAAACACTTCAGTCTCAATAAGCACACATATTCACACATTCCTTTCATTTTTTCAGTATGGGACGAACTGCCATCAGATGACGAAAGCAATGCAAAGGAGGATGAAACTAAGTAAACGATTCGCTTAATAATATTTACTTTTGTTATTCTACTTTTTCAAATGAAAAAGCTAGCTTTTCCAGCCTGAAACTTGCACTTGGTCTTTATTTACATAAACATGGTTTATGTTATGCACCCAACTGCCACTAGGAGGACCCTAAGCACCTAAAGATGTTTTATGTCTCTGAGTGATTAACACATTCCTAAAAGTTGAAATTAGGATAATACATATTTGTTATTTCAAAATCCAATCAATTGGCATACAGGCAATCCATTATTATCAATGAACAGAACATAATACACCAAAAAATCTTTCTTTTTTCTTAATTAGATCTTTTACTGAGATTGCTGAAAAAGTCCACCAAGGTCTCAGAGTTTTCTATAAAGTTTTCACCGAGCAAGCTGAAGTCCTCTACCTGCATGTGCTGCGCCTCTACGCCATCGGTGATGACCTGAGCAACTTCCATCGCCGTGCAAAGATCGCCAATATCACAGGTGGCACAACCTCAGCTGTGGGTGGTGCAGCAGTTATCACTGGCCTGGCTCTGGCACCTGTCACACTTGGAGCTTCTTTAATTGTATCTGCTGTTGGGCTGGGAGTAGCAGCAGCAGGTGGAATCACAGCAGCTTCGGCCACCTTATCAGACAATGTCCACGAAATGAGCGTATGTTTTATGCTTTATTTGCCCATACTATTAGATGTTAGGTATTTTTGATCATTTAATTGGAAAGTATTCAGACCACCTTTACTTTTGCAATGCTATGTTGCAGCCTAATATTAAAATCATTCAAATTGGTTTTTTTCTCTCAATAATGTACACACAGTGCCCCATAATGACAAGGTGCTTGTATTCTAGAAATGCCTGTAATTTATTAATTTTTTTTACAATAAAAAAAACTTAAATATTACACGTACATAAGTATTCAGACCCTTGACTCGGTAGTTAGTCAGTTAAAGTTAAAGCACCTTTGGCAACAATTTGACAGCCTTTTTGGGTATGATGGCAACAAGCTTTGCACATCTGAATTGTGGGATTTTCAGGTCTCTTCAGAAATGCTTGAATAGGGTTCATGTTAGGGCTCTGGCTGGCACAATTTAGGACAATCAGAGCTTTTCCTAAGCCACTCCTGTGTTGTCTTTGCTGTGTGCTTTGGGATGTTGTCATGTAGGAAGGTGAACCTTTGGCCCAGAGTGAGATCAAGAGTGCTGTGGAACGGGTCTTTATTGATATCTCTGTACTTTGCTCCATTCAGCTTCCCCTCAACCCTGACCAGTTGCCAAGTCCTTGCTGCATAAAAACCCCACAGCATGATGCTGCCAATATCATGCTTCGCTTTTGGGATGGTTTTGGGTAGTTGATGATCGATGCCTGATATACTCCAGACATAAAGTTTAGAATGGAGGCTGAAATTCCTATATTGGTTCCATCAGTCCAGATAATCTTGTTTCACAAAGACTGAGAGACCTTCAAGTCTTCCAAGCAGATTTCCAGACTTGTCTACACACTTGTCCATCTACACACAGGATCTTCAGAGCTCAGTCAGAGTGATCATCCAGTTCTCTTCTTTACCTATTGCTCAGTTTGTGACCAGCTCTTGCAAGAGTCTTGGTTGTTCCATACTTCTTCCATTTAGAATTATAGAGGCCAGTGTGCTCTTGGGAATCTTCAGTGCAGCAGAAATTGTGTTGTAACCTGGTTTGGTTTTTGTTCTGATATGCATCCTCAGCTGTGAGGCCTTTTGTAGAGAGGTGTTTTCCAACTCATGACCAATCAATAAACGTTTCCACTGGTGGACCTTAATCAAGGTGTAGAAACATCTCAGTAATGATCAAGAGAAACAGCTAAGGGTAAACGCAAAGGGTCAGAATACTTATGTACGTGAGATATTTCAGATTTTTCTCATTTAAAAAATAGACATTACTTGAATTCTGTTTCCTGTGTCAAATTGGAATCAATTGGAATTCAATCAAATTGAATGATTGTCGTCTGCAATCAGTCTGCAACATAAAGTGAAAAAAGAAGACGGTCTAAATTCTTTCTGAATGCATTGTACAGTATGTCTATAAAATGATATTTTCACATCTCCACATATCTTAGAGCTTTGCGAATTATAATGTCAAGCTTTACCTTTGTAATTTTACATCAACTATCCAGGCAATGTTACTCCAAATACAAAGCTTTTCATCTATTATATATTTTCTAGTCTTGGCTTGTGTTATTTTGACAACTGTAACAGGAAAACTATAAGAACTGGTTTTAAATATTTGTTATTTCTTGCTTACTATCTGCTTGTTTAAAACACAGGAATGTACCCATGCTTTATATACACTCCTGGGCAAAAAAAAAAAGGCTAAGATGGCAAAATATTAAGCTTTGAATGATTTTAACAACAAATCCTTATTTGTTTCCATTCAGAAGCGATAGTTGATAGATAGTTTTGTGTGTTCACATCGAACATTCGAAACATTTTCATGATTTTCCCTCTGTGTCCAAGTCTGTATAAGCCAATTTACCTGATTTTACCTGATTGTAACAGTTCACGCCATCAAAAAAGTAAACAAGCAAATAGTAAACAGTAAAAAAAAGTGAACAGGCGCAGGAGGCCTCCAGAGTGCATGCATTCATTTCTGCACATTTTTTAGCCAATAATTTGCTGTTTAGAACATTAAAGTGTTACTAGTTTGTCGTTTTTTTTTTATTCCCCGCTTTTCCCAGGCATTGTAGTGCTATAAATGCATGGGTACTTACTGTTTATTTATTATGTAGTAGGCACAGTTTTATATCAATCAGTATGATTTTGATTGGTTACAGTGTCACATTGTCAAATACAAATTCACTTGAAAGATTGAATATGAAAACCGCTCCATATTACTGTAAAACCTCTCACTTTGACCATTTGCGTTCTCTACCAGGACCGTAAGAAGATCGAGGTGGTGTTGCAGGACTACAAGACCCGCCTAGTGGAACTGCGGCGCTGCCTGCGTTTTGTAGCTGAAGGTGTGCGTCGAATGCGCTTGCACCCTCTGCTGCGTCGTAACAATTACTACGCCGGAGACTGGGAGGTGCGGCGAGCACTTCAGACGATCAGTCTGGTTGGAGATCCAGTAGAGCAAGCCGAGGAAATTGTGCAGAAATCCACAATGGCTCTAAACAGTGTGTACAAGGGCATGGATAATTACTTTAGCAAGGATTCGAAGGAGCTAAAGAAGGGCTGCAAGAAAGAGATGACCATGCATGTAAATATTTTAGCCAAGCTGCTGCATGAAAACTTAGTGGTGCTTAACTCCACACGAGAGCACCTGATGGAAGCGACTGGATTTGTATAGAACGTGAAAGCAATAAGCAAAAAGGAAAAATAGAACTTAATCTAATCTTGATCTGAATGGTATCTAAGCGTTATGTAAGTGTGGCTGGTCACATGCTAAACATGATGATGAAAAAGTGAGACTCACTTCCTTCTACTTTTGTATCACAGTGTACTGTATTAACTGGGAAAGGGGCCTGTGGAAAGAACGTATCAAATCAAGAAAGATTACATGTTCAATATGCATATAAAAGAGGATTATAAATGTCAAGTTAATTGTCATTACTTTTTATTTTTGCTGTGGAGCACTTTGGATTTAACATAACGTATATATACTTGACAAAAAACAGCTTCTGTGGTCAGAGTTTTGAGTTCCTTCTTCTTTAAGCAGTTTAGTTCTTGTTTTAATATTCACTTTCACAATGAGAAAATACCGTCTATGGCAGACACTGTTCTGGGATTGAGTTGCTGTTCTGCTCTGGTATCTATACACTAAACCACAAAGACTGAAAAAACTTGGGCAGGAACTGAGAATGTCTATGCGTTATTTAAAAAGACCTCACAATATATAGAAATTTACCATTTGAAAATGTTTAGCAATCAAATTGAAATGAGATATTTGCACGCACATTATCGTATACCTTTAAAAAACTATTTATATATTTGTTTGCTTTTGCTCTGTTTATTATTTTCTTATAATTCCTGCAGATTCTTCATGGCCAACCTCCCTATTCATATTCATGCTCATAGCTATCAACCTATATGTTATATAATTGTTTTCAATTGTTCTATTTTTTGCAAAGTATTAGGCGGAAATTTAGATGCACTGGCACAGCTTTTAAAAAGGACAGATGTCAATTGTATACAATATAAACATATTTGTAATATATTATAAAATAAAATACAAAACTTGCTATTAAATGAATTCCAATTCATCATCTATTATATTGCGTACATTTTATTGATCTTTTTATTTGTGTCTTTTCCAAGTTCATAGTCAATCTTTCTAATAAATTGAGCACACACACACACACACACACACACACACACACACACACACACACACACACACACACACACACACACACACACACACACACGTATACATTTGTGACGTGGGCATGTTGAGTCTAGCTCTCTCTCTCTCTTTCTCTTAGGTAAGAGCTGCTTCTCATCTCTCTTCAAGTTTGAGGAGATGCAGGAGATCGTGAAGAACTTCACAGTGGTTCATGTAGATGCCCCAGGACAAGAGGAGGGAGCTGCACCCTATCACACGCAGTAGCAGCAAAACACAAAACTAAATATAAAAATCTGTATTCTAATAAAAATAGAACAAAAAACATCTCGAATACACTCTTGTGATACCTTAAAAACGATTCAATGAACATAGAATCAATCCAAACTTCATTTTATACATAGTATTGTGGTGTTTCACGTGTCTCTCGTTATTCTTCCATTATATCTCTCCACTTTTCATCTCTCACAAATATTGTATTTTAAGACAGTCCCAATTTCCCTGCTATTAGAATTATTAGTATCATTATGCTCATTTCGTTTGAAGGACGTCGTATGTTCATAAATATGTAAAATAAGCAAGTCATGACAATTTTATGACCTTGTAAAAAAAACACACAAATGAAAGCATCTTCCTGCATTGACTTTTTGAGGCCAGCTTCCTCTTTCATGACCACAACCACTTGAATTAGAGCATATTTCCCAATCTTTGACTTTTTTGGGTGGTTTTGGCAGGCAAAAAAATCTCCTAACACAAGATTAGACCACCCTATACATGATGCTTTTATATATTATATATTTGTATTATTTATTATGTAACAAGTAGATGTAGTTTTTTATTCTCAGTCTATTCAAAACAATTTCTATCTATTTATTTAATCTTCTTTAATTTTGGATACAGTCCATATAAACATTTGATTTATTATTATATTCAGTTTTGCTGATTATATTTTTTTATGAGTAAATGTACATAATACAGTAGTCCCATGTTCTCCATTGGGCACAGAGGAACAGTGACGTGTGGAGGTCGGACTTCAGACTTTTTCAAGGAAAAGTCACAGCTTTTCCTTAAAATACCTCCAGCAAGCCTCTCAAACACAAGTGCAGTGAAGAAAAGGATTTCTTCCACATTTTAAGGTTGGATTCTGCTTGGATTTGCTTTCGTTTCATTGCGTTTTTACAGCAGTTTAAACGACAGCAGGTTTAATCCGGTTACAATGTTATTCACTTCTAACACTTTTACCGAATCTTTGGAGTTGTTTTTGTGCCTATGTGTTAATATGTCGCTAAAAATCTATAAAATCTATAAATCTGTGTCAATATTTAAAGATAAATGATACCCATAACTTTATATTTTCTGTTACTGTTTCAGTTACTGATCTATTCACTACGCCTGTGTTGTGGTGAGTACAGGGACGTCACTGTATACAGCACGAAGAAAACAATGCTTCCGGATTCGGCGTCATGCGCGTGATAATAAGCTGTGTAGCCAATCACAGTGCAGGACGGTAATACTACTATCCAATCGTAGCACAGGAGGCGGGTTCACAAGAAAAAGAAAGAAAGAAAGAAATTAAAAGATAAAAGAAAAATGAGAGAAAGCAATGAAGAAAGAAAGAAAGCTAAAATTAAAGAAAGGAAGAAAGAAATAGAGTTAAAATGAGGAGAAAGCAATAAATGAAGAAAGAAAGAACAAAAGAATATAATAAAAGTTAAAAGAAAAGAAAAATGAGAGAAAGCAATAAAGAAAGCTAAAATTAAAGAAAGAAAGAAAGAAAGAAAGAAAGAAAGAAAGAAAGAAAGAAAGAAAGAAAGAAGAAAGAAAGAAAGAAAATTAAGTAATGAAAGAAAAAAATGAGAGAAAGCTAAAGAGCTAAAATTAGAAGAAAGCAATAAAGAAACAAAGAAAGAAAGCGCTAAAATTAAAGAATGAAGGATAAAAGAAAAATGAGAGAAAGTAATGAAGAAACAAAGAAAGCTAAAATTAAAGAATTGAAGAAAGAAAAATGGGAGAAAGCAATCAATAATAAAAGAAAGAAAGAGATAAAATAAAGAGAAAGCAATAAAATAGGAAATAAAGTAAGAAAGAAAGAAAAAAGAAAGAAAGAAAGTGCTAAAAAATTAGGGAACGCAATCAAGAAAGAGCAGAAAGAAAGAAAGAAAATAGCTGCTTGTTGATATTAGGGCTTGAACCTCCAACTTTCCAATCAGTAACCCCCAGCCTTAAACCCTGAGCTACCAATTTTATATATGACACATTATATGTATAGAAAAACATTATAAAAAATTATGAAAAAATCAGAACTAGTTTCAAGTAAAAAAGCTTGTAAAGATTTTTATAATGAACTATAAAATAAACAAAAAGACAATTAGATAACCAGTCACGTAGCTGGGAATTATTTAAGGTGGAATGAGAAAATCATTTAATTGTGAATAAGATGGTTGGCAAACACAACATCATTGCATAACATACGTTTAGGCACATTGTTATACATGGAAAGTAGAGAAAGCACCTGACTTCTTTCTGTTTATATGATGCTTTAATGAATCAGTGCTTGTTTTTGAGTATTTGTAAGTAAAAATCATATATATAATTCATGTCTATTGCTATATTTGCCAGGTAACTAACAGGACTTGAATTTTAAGGTTGACTGGATGTTTCCTAAAAAAAAAAAAGGTAAAATCTGTCAAAAAATGGGTATGTATTTAAGATCTTGCTAGTAGTCTGCAGTGTAGCATGATAGTGCAGCAATGTTATTAAAGTTTGAGAATTTTCCATTTTAACAATGTTGCATTGATTCGATCCTCAACATGGCTGTACATGCCTTTGTTATTTCCTTAAATAACTGAGTTGGGTGTTTGCGGTTCTGAAGGTTAAGAAAACACTGCTCATTTTCTGTACCAACATGCCTGATTTAAATCACCAACCAAATTATTTTCATGCCTTTGAAACTGTATATGTATATGTCATATGGCCTATAGAAAAGGTGTCTAAACCTTTTTTATGATGAAGGGCATAAAATCAAACTTGATTAAGGGCCATGGGCTGAAAGTGAAAGTTGTATAAAAGCAAATTGTTCCTGTTAAATTAGACACTAGCAACTGAGAAACCTGAGGTATCATACGTTTCATAACAATGACAAATATTGTATGCTTTCAAAACAACAAACAATTTCCTCATCATGTGCCGCTGCCACATTCTGTCCGTAATTAGCTATTTGTTGAGCGTCACAAAGCATGCCAGACTTGCACCTGGAATTACGCCTATACCTTAAATAAAACAATTCAAATTCATTCACAACATATCATTTCAAAAAAAATTTTGCGCCTTAAAAATGAAACAAAAAATGTTGTCATATGTTTAACTAGAAATAAAGATCTGTATAATTGGCATCCTTTTCCCCACTTCTCATATATGACATGGTGGGCCAAACCAAAGGTCAACAAAGGTCAGACCTTGTAAAAAATGTACTATCATTTAGTGAATTAGACTTGAATTCTTGAATTTTACTGTATAGAACAGTAAAATAAATATTGTAACCTGAAAGAGAAATCACAGGTTTATATTAATATTCTCACATAATGCTGTATCATTTCTTTAGTAAAAGCTCACTCTGTGACTTGTATGGCAAACGCCCCACAATAATCGAAGGCTAAAGCAAGGGGGACAACTTCAGGACACAGGAGTTTTTGAATTAAAAACAACTTTAAGAAAATAAAAGAGGCCTTTAAGGGATTGCGGCATGATTATGAAACCACAGCTATAGAAAATGTCAATATTATACAGAAATACAGTATAACAGAGTGCGGCATCACAGACTGCATCGCATATGGTGAGAATGAATGCCATTATTAAACATAAAAAATAAAAAAATTCCTTTTACTGCAGCCATAAAGCATTAATATTAACGTCATAACATGACTCTGTTTCTTCCCTGAAATTTTTGTGCATTTTTTCTAGGGCAAATTGTGTTTTTTTTGTATAAAAGCCTATGGGAAAGAAAACGCAAAATACAAATGGTTTATGAAAAAAGTTTAAGAACTGGTTTGAACTGTTAGGTCTGACCTTTCCACATGATGGCTTTCAAGCTTTTCTTGAAAATTCCATCTTGTAAATGTCCTTCTAAGTTTATCTGCAACCAAATAAATGTTTTCTTCTTTGTCAGCTGTTGTGGAAAAGAAAACTGCTTTTTAAATTCACACACAAACATATTTGAGCTTAATCACTTAATCACTGTACTTACACATAGACGTGTTTATAAAATATATATTTCGTGGTATTGCATTTCTGATGATGGCTTCTGGAAAAATAAGCAGTTTATAGGTAGAGCACACAACAAACACACACACACACACACACACACACACACACACACACACACACACACACACACACACACACACACAGAGATTGCTCATCAGCACAATACACTTGTCAATCTGTTCTCAGAGCTCAGCAGGAAATATTTGTTAGCTTCAGCACCTGATCCTCTCGGTCTCACTGATTCCATGTCTCCTCTCATTTCAGAGCTGCAACTCATTTCCTTACAAAACACAGACAAACCCAGGCAGGTAAGATAGGTTTACTTGTAATTGTGTTTTGAAGATAAGCTGTAATGGCCTTTGTTTTGTAGTAGAGTGCTTAGTCTTCTGCTTCTTAACGTTTATTTGTGTTTGAATGCCTATTTTATTTTTCTTCTGTTTTAGTTCTTACTATTTCCCTTTTTTCTTTTATGATATCGCTATATGTTATTACATTTATGTTAATCAGAATATAGGATGTAATATCTGTTTTATAAAAACATTTCGCTTTTGCTAAGGTGAGTTACATTTTTTTCTTTTATTCAAGGGATCTGATTCAAAGACAGCAATGTTACCATCAACTCGATGGCATGATCAAAAAGAAGAATTGGGAACAACCAAGGTCAGTACAATACTTTCTTTAGAGACAGTATTATGCAAAAGTAATGTGATCTAATTCGGATGTGTTGCCGCTTTATTTGTACCTCAATTATTTTCTTGTTCAGGAAGAAATAACCGCATCCAGTTCCTCCACCGAACCCCAAACACTAGGGTTTGAATGGGATCATTTTAAGGTGAATAAAGCTAAAGGCGAATTTTAAGAGAGAGATTTTAAACACCCCATATAACAAATTTGACCATTTTTAACAGAAGGTACAAGAGAATCGATTTAAAAAAGTATGACCAAAACTTATTTTTCATACACTATAATACAAAAACGATTATAAGCCTTTATTCGGGTATACTATAATCATATAATACACCAATAATTAAGATTTTAAATACAATCTTATAGTTTTTATCACTTGAAATTTATTTCACATATTTATATATATATACATGTATGTGCTTAGTTGTAAGTCTGTATTGACTCAGAACACAATGCACCATTCTTCAGTTCAATAGTGTTTTAGTAAATGTTAAGTCTTCAAGGTTATTTCTATAGCGCTTTTCACAAGAGCGTGATTATATCATATATAAATGTTATTGGCTTTCAAATAAATCTTTACAGAAATTTAGGTGTAGATTTATTTTTTGTGGTTTTAATTATTATTATTATTATTATTATTATTATTATTATTATTATTATTATTATGATTTTTATTTTTATTATGTATCTTGAGAATTATAGTTTAATTGATTATATATATTTATATTCGGAGACGATTAAAAGCAGGAGTCATTGAAAAAATAAATAAAAAAATAAGGACACTATTGAACACAATACTTCACAGTGTACAAGAGGAAACATGGTGGTTTTTATACACAAACTAATCACAGGGTTAAATGAAAACAGTTCTGGACAATAAGCACATTCGAGGAAAACCAGTAATACCTAACGAAATCCTAACAAAAACAAACATGGCTATATTAACACAAAATTAACAAAATAATCTCGGACACCTAGCATTTTCAATAAAGATAATATCAAAATATTACAAAAATAAGAAGATCAAGCTGTCATGTAAAAATAATTCAGATTTAGATTACATTTTTGATTTTTCCTGGTTGCCAGGTGAGAAAATATATCGAAGCACATGGACAATATTTTCATGTTTGTTATTTCATTTAATTCAGTCATTTCATTGTTAATTATCATTGCAGTTTAATATTAACATTTTACCGATTGTCAATTTTCCTAATCACAGTGTATGGTGTAAATTCTGTTGAATTGTTTTAGTTTTAGTTTTTAATAGGAAAATTACATATTTGGCCACTGGAATTTGATTGTATTTGCTTATTTGAGTACGACTTTATTTGCTTATTTTCATACTATGGTTCAGCACCTTTAGGGGCCTTGTTTGTTTATAAAATGATCTGTTAAACTCTGTATGTGTCTAGTCTGATTTGATAAGCACTGTAAAATCTTTATTTGTTTACAGAAGGATTATGTTGAGAATCCTACTGAGACAGACATCATGGCATCAAGTGAAGCTGCTATGCTTCCGACTAATGATGTATGTAAGATAACTTTGAATTACTTTGAATTACAATTAACTGCATCCTAAGCTAAGTAAGCTTTATTAGTTACATGCATGTACTTACTAATTGATTGCAGTTGAATTCAGAAAACTTTGTGGTCACAGATGGTTGTAGATCATCTACCAGTAGGTTTGCTGTGTTGTATTTTCTGTGATGCCTTTCTGCCAAAAGTTAAGCAAAATGTTGCTGCCATCTTCAGCCAGTTTGACTTTTGTTCTCCAACCTCGAATTTTTTAGCCACAGAAATGATCCTTGAATGTTTTTTAGTTTGACGCACCATTCCGTGCAAACTCTAGTGCGTGCAATGGAATGAACAACCATGTCAGATGTCACAATTATCATCTTTTTCCTGTTCGATGTGCAGAAAATCACATTTCGTATCTGTATAATATACATTGTGCATCTGTCATGCGATTGCATGCAGATGGACAGGTGGACAGGTGTTCCTTGGTGGACAGGGAGTAAATCAAATCATGTAGAAGTTGAATAAAGTATTGTATGTTATATCTCTTATTGTATGTTGCCTTTAGGATGAAGAAGGTTTATTGGACTGGTGGAAAAATGTGGACGGTAGAGTAAAAGTCAAGGCATCTTTGAACTCATATATTTGATTTATCAAGGTGTGTGGATGATTTTCAGTTTTTTTTGTGTTTAGGTTGGAATGAATGGAATGCGGCAACAAACTTTGAAGGAGATGCTGCGGAGCAGTAAGACCTCATTCGTTTGTTTTGACTGTATATTAAATCACTTTTGGAAGCTTAAAGAAATGAGTGAACCACTGTTTTTATTTGTCTGTTCACGTCCCTGTTGTTAATTACGCTACAATAATCCAAAGAAGTGTCATGTTATTTGTGCAAATGTTATCGCTCTGGTGTACTTACATATAATATTATGTACCTTAAAAATGACAGAATAAATGACAGAAATGCTCTGTCTTACTCAGAGCCATAGAAGCCGCTGCTGATCGTGTCTACAAAGCTGCCCGTCTCTTCGTTTATTTATTCAAAAAGCGAGAGGCATCCTTGTATATGAGAGTCGTTGAGTTGCTGGCAGCTGCTGATGCTGCCGACAACTTCCATAAGAAAACAGTTGCTGCTAGCATTGGAGGAGGAGTGGCTAGCATTGCCGGTGGCATAACCACAATCACAGGACTTGCCCTGGCACCTATCACTTTCGGTTCATCGCTTATCGTATCGGCAGTGGGCATTAGCATGGCAACAGCGGGGGGTCTCACGACAGCATCTGCCAACATCACAGACACGGTGCACTCAAGGACAGATCGGGCCAAAGTGGAGCAGATCATCCTCGCCTACCAGGAGGAGATAAAGGACATTAGAGAATGCCTTGAATTCTTGCAGGTGAGACATGATTTTGTAGGGACAACATGTATACAAATATTACTGCTTTATTAAAGTCAGATGCTTGTTTACAGAATTAGTTTACAATGTTTCAGTTAAATAAATTAGTTACTGCATCTCAGCTTTTTATAGAATTAAAAAGGTCAATTTGCGGGGGTGACGTTCTAAGACCCCCGCGATTTCCGAAAATGCAAGAATTTGGACGCACCCCCCGCAGCCCCTAGGGTACCGTAGTGAATTCATCTAGACATTGTCACTTTACAAACATAATAGTGTACAGTATTTGAAAATAATACATAGTTTAAAATGTGATTCCTAACATCCTAACATCCGGTCCTGCTGAGGATTCCCGTGAATTTTAAGATAATACGCAACTTGCTGTTAGGTTCCAAATGAGAACCTGCGAATTTTCCGAGCCGCAAGCTCCAAACCGGGAACTATTATACAAGCTCTGAATTATAACTTTTGTGTCCATCTCTGTTTTTCTATCTTTCCTTTAGACAGGTATGGAGACTCTGGAAGAGTGCAGCTTCCAGGAGTACATGGAAAGCATCTCTAAGCGTGCTATGAACAGGAATGTGAAGCATGTGATGAAGGAGACTGGCCGTGCTGGTAAAGCGTTACTTATCAGTGCTGAGAGCCTGGCGAGCACTGTGCAAGTGCTCACTACTGCAGGTGGGGTTGCCAAAGTTACTCAGGTCCTCAGTGTCACTGGGGGTGTCATGTCCGGCCTTTTCCTGGCCCTTGATGTTTTCTTTTTAGCCAGGGACTCTAGGGATCTGCACAAAGGGGCCAAGACAAAGTTTGCAGCCAAAATTAGGGAGGTGTGCAAAGAGCTGCTGGATGGCCTTATTGAGCTAAAGAGGATTAAAGAAGAGCTGCAGGCCATTATGAGTAATGCAGAGGAAGAGGGGCAAGAAGAAGAGGAAGACGTTGAAGATGAAGAAGAGGATAGGAAGAAACAAGTTCAAGAATGACTAATGAGCACAGAAGTGCAGGGGGTAATGAAATAAAGAACAAGTTTCGATTCTTACTATTATTAATATGTATCGGAGAGGGGGGAGGGGGGATGTTCAACTATAAAGCACAGACAACTTTAGATACTGTTTGTTAAGTATCAGACAAATACTAAACTAATTTATTTATTCTATAGTCAAATACTTTGTTGCTGCTGAGGTGGCTAATGTATGTTTTAGGGCAAAAATGTTGTCAATGGTCTGTTACATTAAATGTAGCAAAACCAAATTTTTTTTTTTCTTACAAGCAAGAGCCAATTTTGTGGTCTGCATTTTGACCTTTATTTTGGCTGGAGGTCATTTTTATAATTAACCTTGACCCATTTGGGGTAAACTTTTTTCAATTCATAATGGCAGTCAAAACTCATTTTATTTCTTTTCAGATAGTAAAATAATACTTAACGGAAAATAAATAATACTTTCGGATCTGATATGTTTTAGAAATAGATTCACTGTATTTGGCAGAAGCCCCCTTCCAGAGCAACTTAGTAGTGGCAGCTTATTGTTGCTGAGCTTTGAGCTCGCAAACTTCTGATCAGAATCAACGACTGCTACCACTTCCTGGAATTATTTCTTGTTGTATACAAGTTATTAAGTAATTAAACTTGTAACAAAGAAAACATGAAAAAAAAGAAGGTAATGTTGGGAAGCACAACATTATAACCTCACAGTGGTTATAGTGTCAGAAAACACAGTCCATCACAGTTTGATGCGTATGCTGCTGCACACCTACAGACAGGTCAGAGTTCATGCTCACCCCTGACCACTACCAAAAGCTCCTATAATCTATTTATGTTTATTAGAATTGGACCATGAAAAAGTGGAAGAACCTGTCTTTTACAATCTGTCTTAATCTGGCACATATAAAAAAATAACTTAAATATTTAGCCATAAATGTTTATGTTCATGTTTAGATTACAAAGGCAAATAAAAACCTAGTACGTAAAACTGACTTTTCAAATTATTGTAAATTTAACAGTTTAATTATGAATTCCTTACAACTCACAACCAACGGCTGTGAAGTATTGTGGAGAACTTGCTGGCTCAGGGTGGTGCACCAAAAAAGAACTTTCTTTATACTTAGTTTTTTCATCTGTAATTACTCTTTTGTGATTTACTTTCACTATTCAGAGTTTAAAGCCTAAACACAGATGCACACATGCGCCATCTCTCTCTCTTGAGGCTCCATTATCTCCCCTCTTTATCCTCTTCCCCACTCTTTATCTTCTGCCCCACTGCCACAGGTATAAAGTTTATTACCTATATTATTGATATTATTGTCAATATGTTTTACAGCTGCTTGTTGTAACTTTTACAATACTTTACTGGCAGCCTAGAATGTAACAGACATTATTTCTAATACTGTATATCATGAATTATAATAAACATAACATACCTCTTTACTCAAATAGTGTCTTTGAAGGACTAAGAGTGGGGTGGACGATAGAGTGGTGGTTGTGCCATATTCTTTTTAATTATAATTAACGTATTAACATTAATTAATTACATGTAAAATGTATTCATTCATTTAAAGGTAAAAAAGAATACACAAAGAAAACACTGTGAAAAGTGATTTGGTCTACTATAAACATAGTATAGGAAACAATAGAGGTTTGGTAGCGCATTTGTCTATGATTAAACAAAGGAAACTAGGTGAACTGGCAGGTAACACGTGATTGTTCACACCTTGCATACAGTATGCGTGTTTTCTTATGGACACTGTGTACCAGAAGGAGGTGACACAACCAAAACGACACAAATCTCTCGCCTGAATGACTTTTTTGTTATTTAAGAGGTATACAGTAGATTCACACATAAGATTCTATTTTAGAATTTTACTCAAAGTTTGTACAAATTTTTTATTTTTTTTTTACAAATTCTATTAGCTCTTTACTAGTCACTTTAATAGTACTGGGTATGATTTCCTTTCCTTTAAAATAATCTCAATTCTCCATTGTTGTCGATTCTGATGACTGCAACACATAATTGAACAAATACATTTGTCACACCATTACAGTACCAGCCATACCCTTGCCTGTTGAAACAAGGCTTGCTATGGTTTATACTGTTACAACACATTTCACAACAGAGAATAAGATTCATCAAATCATCCACTCTTTTTCCAATTTTAGTAAGTCTGTGGCCTGTAAACTCAGATTCCTATTCAGACAGTGAAATCTAATTGTAGCTTAAACACCATAATTGGTTTGATTGGTTTGAAATGTTGGATGTTACAAGATGCTTTTTTGGTTATGACCGTTTTAAAGAATTATTGTTACCATATCCATTCTTCTAGCTTTCCTTTGATGATTCTCATCAAGAAATAGTTTTTTTTTTTTTTCCATCATTCTGAAATTTCTCAAACCATCTCGTCTGGAGATTCTGAACTTTGAAGTTTGGTATGATTTTATCGATTGCAATTCTACTTGTTCTTTTAGCTTAATGAAATTCGATTAAACAGTGTTAATTTCTTAAAGGGTTTCCTTGCATTCCTTGGGACATTTGCACTGATGCAAGGTGGGCCTACTATATATATATATATATATATATATATATATATATATATATATATATATATATATATATATATATATATATAATTCTAAGTAATCTAAGTTGATTAAGTAAGAATCATAGTGCCTGAGCTACCACTTTGTCAGATCAGCCTTAATTCTTCATTGTATGTATTTCACAAAGTGTTGTAATGTTCCCAGAAAAAAAAAATCTGGTCCATGTTGACATGCATCGATCACAATGAAAGAATACATTACACACACTTTTACAACAGCAGCAGCAGAACAGACTGTTGACAAAAGAAAACTGATTAAACCATAATTGTGATAATCTACATTTCACAGCAGAAATCAAGATCTATTTGTTGAGGCAATGTTCTTCCAGTTTAAGAAGTCTGTACTCACAGTAACCTCAAACTCCTGTTTGTGTGTAGCTTAACCAGCTCATTTGTTTTGACACAATAGATGTTCCAATATGCTTTTCTTCTTACCGCATTCTTAAAAATGTTTTGTTATCAAAGACTTTCTACAACTACAATCAGTCTGATCATTCATATCTGAACTGTCTTATCGGCAAGGCGCTTTTTTCCATCATTTTATGTATACTCTGATTACTGAAAATCATAGACCAGACACTAATTCTCAAACAAGTTTGCCTGAAACTCACAATCATACCATCATCACTGAGATCACATTTTTCACCGTTCTGATATTTGATGCAAATGCTAATTGAAGTTCTAATCCTGGTCTGCATTTTATGCAGGAACATTGTGGAGCTTAATGCAAAATTTATGCAAAATGCTAGTTTTCTTAAAAAAAAAAACCAAGACTAAAACCACTGAAATCGGATCTAAGAGGTGTTAAAAAAATGTAAAAAATCATTACAAAATGATAAATTAATTCCTATGATTGAACAGTTAAAGTATAACAATAAAGTTACATTGAAAATAAAAAAATCTGAATAATATAGCAACTAACACACACCTAATGTCACTTTAAAATGATAAGAAAAACAACCCCCCCCCCCACACACACACACAACATTTGCGATCATTTATATATCAAATATGTAATATATAAATCAATTATATACTATTGTAATTATATTACATAAAGGGAAATGATCGTTTTTGCTGTGGCAATTTTACTTTGGGTTTTGTGCAACGCATTTGTACAAATATTTATGAATAAAACAAACTGATTCAAGAATTGATTGCCCAGCTCCATAAAAATTATACACATATAATGTATTTATGTATGTATACTGTTGAAAACTTTGCTGTAGATTGTTGTACAATGGCATACTAAGGCATTTGTAAAACAAAGTGCATTTGACTTTTAAATTAAGTCTATAAGTATTAGCAAAGACACTTGGTGTGGTACAGTACTTGGTGTAAAGTGTTTAGAAAGGTGACGTTCTGATTTATGCTGCACAAGGTGAGAAATCTCTGTTCTTAACCTGTATCTTTTTTTGGTTTAATTCATAATATATCTGAATTGTGATGAACCTTATATAACTGGATTCACTGTAAAAGTGTAAATCATAAGAGGTGAATTCTACACTGTTTCCCCACTTGTTCTTTTCATCCTTGAGTGCTGTTGGAAATTGTCTAAAAGTGTTATGTTTCTATTTGAACAGAAAATGGAGAATTCACTGAGCCCTATGCGTTTTTATTTAGGTAAAAAAAATTTCAAAAAAATTGTATTCAACAATTTTAGTCCAGTGGATGGATTAGTTGCATTAAGTATAATTTATGGCACTTATAGATTCATGTTTTATTTTTCAGATTAATGCATTTCCCAAATAATTTTAGATTATATATTTATTTTTACACAGGGATTTGTATTTTTTCATTGCAGTGGATAATCAGCCATCCTCGGCTAGGTAAGAATTTCTATTGTATAATTTACTTAATTGTTAATGTATTAAATTATCACAATTGGACAGATTCATTGTACCTGAAAAAGATTTCTTTATACTGCTTTATTCAAAAGTTTAGATTTTCCTGATGACAATGTTCGTGTATATATATATAATTTTTTGTTTCTTCCCTCTACTGAATGTGGCCTTAGGAGGAATAGCAACACAGTCTTCGACAGGTGCCACATACTATGCTCACAATGCTATTGATGGCAACCGAGCATCTAACATATTTTCCTCCTCATGTACACACACAAATAATGAGTATAACCCATGGTGGAGGGTGGATTTGTTGGACGCGTATCAAATTAAGAATATAATCGTCACTAACAGAGGCGACTGCTGTCCAGAACGGTTAAATGGTGCTGAGATTCACATTGGCTACTCCTTACTAAACAACGGCAACAACAACCCCAGGTGAAGTTTTTATATATATATATATCAGCATAAAACTTAATTTAATAAAGAGAATTACTAACATTTTATAGATTGCTAACTGTGTTTTTACTCTAATTCTTGTACTTGTACCTCTACTTTTATAGGGCATTTTCATAGTGCATTTAATTGACTCATCATGTGAAATTGTTATAGAAATTGGCTTTATGCAGAGAGAGCCTGTTTAAAGTTTCACAACACCTACTCTTTTATAGGTTTTGAAAGACACATGTATGTTCCTTTTGTTTATACACAACAAACTAGGTAAATTAACGGTATGATGATTTACTTTGACCAAACATGTATATAAATGTACACATGTTAAACTTTATTCTATTGAAAAATCTTTCCTTAGCATGATTAACAGCTTTATACGCTTCTTAGGTAGTGTTTAAACACACACACACACACACACACACACACACACACACACACACACACACACACACACGCACACAAGCATATGTATACGCGTGTGAGTGGGGGTCTACATACATTACCCATTTCTCTCTCTTCAGGTGTGTCATTATACCTAGCATACCTGCTGGTGCCTCTAAAAACTACACCTGCAATATGAATGGTCGTTATGTGAACGTGATCATTCCCGACATTGTCCAGGTTCTAACTCTCTGTGAAGTGGAAGTCTATGCAGTTCCAGGTCATAAATTTAATAGTCTTTTTATACTATAATATAAATCTAAAGGCCAAATATATTTCAAAACAGTTGCAAGATATTAACGTTGGGAAATTTGTTCTAGTGCCTATAAAAAAAAAGACATTTCTGAGATTCAAGTTTAACAGCAGTGAGGATCTCAAGAATTCTACTACGAGGGACATACTTTTCCAAAAGGTATGTCTTTAAAAGAATGTATACTGCATTGTCAGTCTCTTAGATATGCATAGCTTGTAGCTCTTGATGCTCTTGAGGCTCACTGTAAGCTGGACACAATGTTTGTGTCACCACTGTGTTAAGAATGGTTCATCACTAAAATAATATATTCCTTCACATTTTGGTGGTGCTTGTCTACAGTATGGTATGAAGTTGTAAATATGTATACTGTATGCAATATATATATATTTATATTTATATTTATATGTACACACAGATTAGGCATAACATTATGACCACCTGCCCGTGTTCCCCTTTTTGCTGCCAAAACAGTCCTGACACAGCAGGCATGGACTCCACTATGCCCCTGAAGGTGTGCTGTGGTATCGGACACCTAGATATTAGCAGCAGATTTTTTAAGTACTGTTACCTGCGAGGTGGGGCCTCCATGGATTGAACTTGTTTGTTCAGAACATCCCATTGATGCTCTTTTGGATAAGATCTGGGTAATTTGGAGGCCAAGTCAAAACCTCAAACTTTTTCTTAACTTCTCAAACCATTCCTGAATCATTTTTGCTTTGTGGCAGGGCACATTATCCTACTGAATGAGGCCATCAGAGAATACCGGTTTCATGAAAGGGTGTACATGGTCTGCAACAAGGCTTAGGTAAATGTTACGTGTCAAAGTAACATCCACATGGATGGCCGGACCCGATGTTTTCCAACAGAACATTGCCCAAAGCAACTGCCTCTGCCAGGTTGCCTTCTTTCCATAGTGCATCCCTGTGCCATGTGTTCCCCAGGTAAGTTCCCCCACCAACCCGGCCATTCACGTAATGTAAATGAAAATGTGATTCATCAGACCAGGCCACTTTCTTCAATTGCTCCGTGGTCCAGTTCTGATGTTCACGTAAACATTGTTGCCACTTTGGATGGGGGACAGGGGTCATCATGGACACCTTGACTGGTCTGTGGTTACACAGCCCCATATATAACAAACTGTGATGCACTGTGCATTCTGACACCTTTCAAACAGAACCAGCATTAACTTTAACATTTAACAATGTCAGCTACCAAAGCTTGTCTGTTGGATCAGACATATATTTTGTCCTCAAAGTTGATGTGTTAGAAGCAGGAAAAATGGGCAAGTGTAAGCATTTGAGCGAGTTTGACAAGGGCCAAATTGTAATGACTAGATGACTGGATCAGAGTATCTCCAAAACGCTGGACCTTCACTCCTACGTGCATCAGTGAGCCGTGAGCAATGACCCTGTCGCCGGTTCACCACTGTTCCTTCCTTGGACCTCTTTTGATAGATACTGACCAGTGCAGACTGGACAAGAGATGTAGCTTTAGAGATGCTCTGACTCAGTCGTATAGTCATCACAATTTGGCCCTTGTCAAACTCGCTCAAATGCTTACACTTGCCCTTCTAACACATCGATTTTGAGGACAAAATGTTTACTTGTTGCCTAATGTATCCTACCCACTAACAGGTTCCATGATAAAGAGATAATCAGTGGTCATAATGTTATGCTTCGGCAATGTGTGTATATATATATACAGTGAGGAAAATAAGTATTTGAACACCCTGCTATTCAGCAAGTTCTTCCACTTAGAAATCATGGAGGGGTCTGAAATTGTCATCGTAGGTGCATGTCCACTGTGAGAGACATAATCTAAAAAATAAAATACAGAAATCACAATGTATGATTTTTTAACTATTTATTTGTATGATACAGCTGCAAATAAGTATTTGAACACCTGAGAAAGTCAATGTTAATATTTGGTACAGTAGCCTTTGTTTGTAATTACAGAGGTCAAATGTTTCCTGTAGTTTTTCACCAGGTTTGCACACACTGCAGGAGGGATTTTGGCCCACTCCTCCACACAGATCTTCTCTAGATCAGTCAGGTTTCTGGCCTGTCGCTGAGAAACACGGAGTTTGAGCTCCCTCCAAAGATTCTCTACTGGGTTTAGGTCTGGAGACTGGCTAGGCCACGCCAGAACCTTGATATGCTTCTTACAGAGCCACTCCTTGGTTATCCTGGCTGTGTGCTTCGGGTCATTGTCATGTTGGAAGACCCAGCCTCGACACATTTTCAATGCTCTAACTGGGGGGAGGAGGTTGTTCCCCAAAATCTCGCAATACATGGCCCCGGTCATCCTCTCCTTAATACAGTGCAGTTGCCCTGTCCCATGTGCAAAAAAACACCCCCAAAGCATGATGCTACCACCCCCATGCTTCACAGTAGGGATGGTGTTCTTGGGATGGTACTCATCATTCTTCTTCCTCCAAACACGTTTAGTGGAATTATGACCCAAAAGTTCCATTTTGGTCTCATCTGACCACATGACTTTCTCCCATGACTCCTCTGGATCATCCAAATGGTCATTGGCAAACTTAAGACGTGCCTGGACATGTGCTGGTTTAAGCAGGGAAACCTTCCGTGCCATGCATGATTTCAAACCATGACGTCTTAGTGTATTACCAACAGTAACCTTGGAAACGGTGGTCCCAGCTCTTTTCAGGTCATTGACCAGCTCCTCCCGTGTAGTTCTGGGCTGATTTCTCACCTTCCTTAGGATCATTGAGACCCCACGAGTTGAGATCTTGCATGGAGCCCCAGTCCGAGGGAGATTGACAGTCATGTTTAGCTTCTTCCATTTTCTAATGATTGCTCCAACAGTGGACCTTTTTTCACCAAGCTGCTTGGCAATTTCCCAGTAGCCCTTTCCAGCCTTGTGGAGGTTTACAATTTTGTCTCTAGTGTCTTTGGACAGCTCTTTGGTCTTGGCCATGTTAGTAGTTGGATTCTTACTGATTGTATGGGGTGGCCAGGTGTCTTTATGCAGCTAACGACCTCAAACAGGTGCATCTAATTTAGGATAATAAATGTAGTGGAGGTGGACATTTTAAAGGCAGACTAACAGGTCTTCGAGGGTCAGAATTCCAGCTGATAGACAGGTGTTCAAATACTTATTTGCAGCTGTATCATACAAATAAATAGTTTAAAAATCATATATTGTGATTTCTGGATTTTTTTTTTAGATTATGTCTCTCACAGTGGACATGCACCTACGATGACAATTTCAGACCCCTCCATGATTTCTAAGTGGGAGAACTTGCAAAATAGCAGGGTGTTCAAATACTTATTTTCCTCACTGTATATATATATATATATATATATATATATATATATATATATATATATATATATATATATATATATATACACACACACACACACACACACACACACACACAAACACACACTATATTATATATTGCATAGCACATAATAGTACTATTTTTTTTTTTTAAGCACATTTCGGCCGCCTGTATCCGGGATCTTGTCCTTTCGGTCATGACCCAGAGCTCATGACCATAGGTGAGAGTAGGAACGTAGATTGACCGGTAAATCGAGAGTTTTGCCTTGCGGCTCAGCTCTTTCTTCACCACGACAGACCGGTACATCGACCGCATTACTGCAGAAGCTGCACCGATCCGTCTGTCAATCTCCCGTTCCACCCTTCCCTCACTCATGAACAAAACCCCAAGATACTTAAACTCCTCCACTTGCGGCAGGAACTCCCCACCAACCTGAAGTGGGCAAGCCACCCTTTTCCGACTGAGGACCATGGCCTCGGATTTGGAGGTGCTGATTCTCATCCCAGCCGCTTCACACTCGGCTGCAAACTGTCCCAGTGCATGCTGAAGGTCCTGGTCTGATGAAGCCAACACGACAACATCATCTGCAAAGAGCAAAGACGAAATTGTGTCGTCACCAAACCGGACACCCTCCGACCCCTGGCTGTGCCTAGAAATTCTGTCCATAAAAATTATAAATTATATATATATAAAAAAAGCAGATTTAAAGATTGGTGTTCAAGGTGCTCACTTGATGCAGTGTTACTGTTATCACCTGATTTATTCGTAAACCCAACAACCTGGGAATAATAACAGTGTTACATTTGGTATTAATATACACTTTCAACTATTTACATTTAACCTTCTACGACCTGGGTGTCCATATATGTGGACATTGTGCACAATGGTGTCTTTATTGTTTTCTGTAGATACAGACCGAGTGTCCACATAAGTGACCATTTTTTTCCAAGAAGAGCTTCATGTTCATAGAAAATATATGGTTATTATAATTATATATAATAAATAATATATAATTATTATTATATAATTATTTTCTAACACCAAATAACTGGAAGAAATCTAAAATGCAAGCCAAAACAAAGCTCAGGTCTTAGTAGGTTAATGTAGAACATCCAATAGACAAGTTTGTGTCTTATCAAAAATGTTTTTTACATTTTAAACACTTTTTTCCACAATTTTTTTTTTGAAAGAAAACTGATCGAAATCTGCTTATTATTAGAATAGAATTATGTGGAGCATTTGTTTCATGCAATACAATAATAAGGATGTAAAGATTGAAGTGAAGGTTGAAAAATATTTAATTTACAAAACAAGCAAACAATTTCAAACCATAAGCAACCAGAAACAGAATATGGGCCAGGCAATTAGAAAATAACATAAGCTTAGCAAAAAACAAGAATGAAAAAATAAATTAAAAACAAGGTCAAAAACTGGAGAAATTGAGAAGCAAGAGACATGGAACAAAAGGCTTGGTACTTGCAGCGAATTGAATGGAATACTTCATGAAGGAATCCACATCGGCATCAGATTGGGATCATTGTTGTGGGATGCCACATCAGCTTCTGGAACGAGCTTGTCAGGGTAGGCTGGCACCTTTGAATTTTGCTGTAGCTCATCATGGTGGGCCACGATGGCAGCCTTTGGAGAGAGCTCTGCATGGGAGACCATTACATTTTGACCAAAGCATAAATTAGAATGTGCACATTATTACTATTGTGTTCACCACTTTTATACCACACTAGAATGTGCACTACTAAAATTACAAAATATTAAAACCGGGTTATGAATAACAGCCTTCTGACCCTCTCACAGATCAGTTTCCATAATGCAAAATTATTGTGGTGTAAAATGCTTATTATATACTTTTATTATATTTGTAAAATTTTTTTTTTTTAAAGTTCTTTAAATTTTGAACCTAAGTTTGACTGTTAATTACATTACATATGTTATTGACAGTCAAGACAAGGCAGAAAAACATGACTTTGGGAAGAAGAAGATAAAAAAGTGGATACATAACTACAAAAAGAACATAAGTGAGATTTGGGTGTAGCGTGATATGAAAAACTATTGTTATCCCTTGTTATGTAATGAATCAATAATTCTATTTATTAAGTGACATAGCTAAGCATTTTAAATTACAACTTGTTTGTTCGGTTTAGTATCATTAAGCCTAGATAGCTAGATTTTATGGTATGACTATGCTAGCTACATATAGTTTCTCTCACAAATATTGAGTAGTCAATTATCAAAAGTGATAATTTCTGTGTAAACAACTAACGTTGCTATAACGCCTAATGCAATACAATAATCCCCCGTTTATCACGGTGGTTACTTTACCAAAACTGCCCACGATAAACAAAAAAACGCAATAAACGGATTGTTTAAGCCATAGATCATACTCCCACACACTTTAAACACACAGAAAACATTTGCAAGAATATAGTGAGATGAATTTTGTTATTTTCTTAGAAATACAGTAAACTGTATCACATTTATAGTGAGTACATGTACTGTACAGTATCCAGTTCTGTAGTAGCATAGTTTCTCTGCTTGTTTATTGGTTGAAGTGTCCTATGACGTCAAAAAAGAGGCTGAAATAAGAATACACGTCACCACATTTTTACTTTCTTTGGCAAAATCTTTTTTTTTTTTTTTTATGTCAGAGGACACCAATAAACAAGCAGAAATCCTACAGTTTTCTGTACTGTAATGCTACTCATTTCTTATGGTATGAACATTCTTCATTTCTTTTTTATCTTTTATTAGTTCTTCATTTCTTTTTGTTTATTTTTGTGCTTTTAGTTCTAACTGTGAAAGTCAGATTAGTTATGTGGCAAATGCAATTCCTTGATAAACTGGGGGCACGAAATTAGAACTGCGGTAAAGCAGGGGATTACTTACCAGCCAATCAGAAATGTCAAGAACCAACCAATCATTAAATTCGGGATAAATCAAAGTGTGTTTAGATGCATGTATTAAATACAAAAAGTGCTGAGGTAATGCTGAAATAAGGGATTTTTTTTTTTGCATAAGACTGTCCCCTGTAAATGTTTTTCCTTTCATTAAACTGCATTAGAGTAAAAAAAAAAATTTATGATAATGATTAGTAAAGAACATTGCTGAAAATTAATGTTTTTTTTTTTGTTTTTTGTTTTTTTACTTGTTTGTTTGTTTATTTGACTCAGAGATTCTTGTGATAAGGCACAAATCATGCCCTACATCCAAAAGTAATTTTTATGTTAAAATTTTGAAATATTATGTATTAGATCATTGAAAGGCATTAAAACCTTTGTGGATGGATCAAATTAACATCACATGCATCTGTAAAGCTGCTTTGAGACAATGTCTGTTGTGAAAAGCGCTATAGAAAAAAACTTGACTTGACTTGACTTAATCTGCCTGAAGTTGACAATTTTCACATTCATATACAACATTCATAAAACAAAATCCCGGGGTTTCCTTTCAGGAACTCTAGCTGCGTTAAAACACTGTGGGAATGCTCTCTGCGTTGTCCACGCTCTGCATCATGTGTGTAATCCGTCTAATGGAAAAGTACGTCGGTGACGTCATGACCAAAAAGCTATAAAAGCACATGGAGTGAAGCCGCCGCTAGCTTTTGTTTGTTCATGAAGTGCTCTATGTGTTGTGTATTGTTTGTCCAAAATTGTATGCCTAAAAAAAAAAAATACGGCAAGCAAAAGACTAAGCACACTTCTCGGCTAAGTGTGGCTTGTCTGGGAGTGGAGCATGCTAAGTCAGTTCTTGAGGGAGCTGACTGTGCACATTGCGCTGGCCAGAGGTGGGAAGTAACGGAGTACAAATACTTCGTTACTGTACTTAAATAGATTTTTCTGGTATCAGTATTTTTACTCCACTATTTATTTTTCAGACAACTTTTTACTTTTACTCATTACATTTTTACACAAATATCTGTACTTTTTACTTATTACATTTTTAAAACAGACTCGTTACTTTAGTTTTAATCCATTGATTTGGTGAAATATCAAATTTCTCTTTTCACTGCGCGCTGATTTCAGCCGAACAACCGATTTCCTGTTACTGCGCGTCTTTTTCAATCCGCTGAAATACATTCATTAGGTAACAACATGGGCGTAAATCCCGGGGGGGACGGAGGGGACATGTCCCCCCCCCCCCATCCGAGGGTTGTGCCCCCCCCAAAAAAAATATCTAAAAAATATCGCACTCTCTATTGTAAACAATATATCTATGTATACCTATATAATTGTGTAAGTAGAAAAAAAACAACGCAAAAATGCATTTAGAAACAGTTCCCCCCCTCCCCTTCCTCACAGTGGTTTGACCCACTGCCTGCTTTCCCAGTTCATCTCATCTCTCTACACACACGAGTCAAGTGTGTGTTCATTTCACCTACTCTACACACACGAGTCAGGTGTGTGTTCATTTCACCTACTCTACACACACGAGTCAGGTGTGTGTTCATTTCACCTACTCTACACACACGAGTCAGGTGTGTGTTCATTTCACCTACTCTACACACACGAGTCAGGTGTGTGTTCATTTCACCTACTCTACACACACGAGTCAGGTGTGTGTTCATTTCACCTACTCTACACACACGAGTCAGGTGTGTGTTCATTTCACCTACTCTACACACACGAGTCAGGTGTGTGTTCATTTCACCTACTCTACACACACGAGTCAGGTGTGTGACTGCGGCTCAATTAATGTTCAGCTCCATTAACCAGGGTATTTTATTCACTTTAAATAAAGCGATTCTCTTTAATGTAGTTGATGCAGACTCATTCATAAATTAGTTGTGGCAAAAATGCTGATTAGCGATGTAATTTTCCATGAATCTGCTCTATTAGAGATTAAAATATAACTTATCTAGTGAACGTTAGCTTGTTTACAATATCTTGTAGCATAGTGCACTGTCACTAACACGCCAAAGCCGTTTCCCATGCAGTGTTTTATTTGGGACGACTTGACATAATGTTAACTTAACATTAACGGCCACAATTAGCATATTGTTTATCTGTGCATTTACTAAATGAGCACTGTGCTACATCTGAACTGACCCCACTGTATTTTTATAATCAGTTTCTATTCTGTTCTTAAGTGTCTTAATTAATTTTAAATAAAATAAACTTTTTTTTAATTCCTTGTTTTGCTTTGTCATTGAACCTGAGAAAAACTTAAACTTAATATAACCATAATGACGCAGTCTCCATGCTACAATAATAAAAGCAAAGTGTTTCACTGTGGGGACACTGTGTCTTTATAAGTACAATTTGACTGTATTATTTGTGTCCCCCTTCAAAAATTGCTCATGAGAAATCTTATATTTATTGTCCCCCCTACTGTTAAATGAAATTTACTCCCATCTATCTATCTATCTATCTATCTATCTATCTATCTATCTATCTATCTATCTATCTATCTATCTATCTATCTATCTATCTATCTATCTATCTATCTATCTATCTATCTATCTATCTATCCCGAATTCACATTTTTCACCATTTTGATATTTGACTTGAATGCTAATTGAAGTTCTCATCCTTTGTACTGTGTGAAGCCGTATGCAAAATTAATGCAAAATACTAGTTTTCTTTAAAAGAAAACAACGCCTAAACCACTGAAATCAGATCAAGGTATTATACAATGTGTTACAAAAAAGTACAAAATCATTACCATATTTTAAATTAATTAAATAAAACAAACTAATTCATGAATTGATTGCCCAGCTGGATACATATAATGTATTTCTCTATCTATACTGCTTAAAACTTTGCCAAAGATTGTTGTCTGAGGCATACTGAGGCATTAAAAAAAAAAAAAAAAAAAAACCTGCATTTGACTTTTAAATTAAGTCTATAAGTATTATCAAAGCACTTGGTGTGGTACAGTACTTGGTGTAAAGTGTTTAGAAAGGTGACGTTCTGATTTATGCTGCACAAGGTGAGACATCTTTATTCTTAACCTGTAACTTTTATTTGGTTTAATTCATAATATATCTGAATTGTGATGAACCTTATATAACTGGATTCACTGTAAAAGTGTAAATCATAAGAGGTGAATTCTACACTGTTTCCCCACTTGTTCTATTTATTCTTGAGTGCTGTTGGAAATTGTCTAAAAGTGTTATGTTTCTATTTGAACAGAAAATGGAGAATTCACTGAGCCCCATGCGTATTTATTTAGGTAAAAAAGATTTAAAGAAATGTTATTCAACTATTTTAGTCCAGTGGATGGATTAGTTGCATTAAGTATGATTTATGGCAATTACAAATTCTATTTAATGATTTCTCCCAAATCATTTTAAATTCTATATTTATTTTTATACAGGAATATGTATTTTCTTCTTGCAGTGGATAATCAGCCATCCTCAGCTAGGTAAGAATTTCTATATTATAACTTTAGTATATTACTTAATTGTAAATGTATTGAATTGTCACAATTGGACAGATTCCTTGTACTTAAAAAAGATTTCTGCTTTATTCAAAAGATTAGATTTTGTTAATGACACTGTTCGTGTGTGTGTATATATATATATATATGTATATATAAAATTAGTTTCTTTTCTCTAGTGAATGTGGCCTTAGGAGGAATAGCAACACAGTCTTCGACAGTTGCCCTGCACTATGCTCTCAATGCTATTGATGGCAACCGAGCATCTAACATACGTTCCTCCTCATGTACACACACAAATAACGACTATAACCCATGGTGGAGGGTGGATTTGTTGGATGCGTATCACATTTTTAATATAATCGTCACTAACAGAGGCGACTGCTGTCCAGAACGGTTAAATGGTGCTGAGATTTACGTTGGCTACTCCTTACTAAACAACGGCAACAACAACCCCAGGTGAAGTTTTATTTTTTTGCATTGCTAATATAAAAATATCAGCATAAAACTGTGAGGTAAATATAGAGAATTATTAACATTTCATAGATTGCTAACTATGTCTTTTCATAGCATTATCACAGTGCATTCAATTGACTCATCATGTGAAATTGTTATAGAAATTGTCTTCATGCAGTTAAAACTATTTATTGGATTTGGAGAGAGCCTGTCAAAAGTTTGGCAACACCTAGTCCTCTATAGGTTTTGAAAGACACATTCATGTTCCTTTTGTTAATACACAACAAACTAAGTAAATTAACGGTATGAAGCTTTATACTCTTAGGTACAGTACTTATGTACGGTGATTGGGCAGGCCATTCTATGATAGATAACACACCAGCCGACTGTTTTCCCTCTAAAAAAAAAACAATTTGCATAGCTTGGACATTTGCTTTGGTTAATTGTCTTCAGTTCATACAGATTCATGGTGTTGAAGTATGGAATGGTAGCCATGTTGTTTCAGTTTTTCTTTCACCTGAAATAAGTCTTTAAATTCCACTGCTCTAAAACAACCCCAAGCTATTAAGCTTCATCTGCTATGTTTGACTGTAGGCTTGAGGCAGTCTGCTAAGATCTTCTCTCCAGTTCACTGTCTTACATAAGTTATTTTGTTCTAGCAAAAAAATAATAATGTCCAATTTGGACTCATTTGTCCTTAGAATGCCTTTTAGTCATTAACTGTCAAATTTTTGTGTGTTTTGGCCTTTACACACACACACACACACACACACACACACACACACACACACACACACACACACACACACACACACACACACACACACACATATATACTGTACATACCTCTTACAAATAATTTTTTATGGTGAGTTTATTTTAACAGAGAGAGACAGATTCTATTTAAAAATCCATTAAAAAAAAAACATTAAAGCAAGGTTATAAATTAGTTTGTATTTAAACAAGTATTTGATCAATACGTATTTGATCCCATACCAAATTTTCAAGAATTCCCAGGCAAGACTCCCACAGACCCAAATTACATTTACATTTACATTTGCGGCATTTAGCAGACGCCCTTATCCAGAGGGATAACAAAAGTGCTTTGAGTCTCCAGTAATGAATAAATCTACACTGGAAAGCAAGATTACAAACTTAATATAAATATAACCCTAGAATTCTACAAACTTGGAAAGTGCCAATTTAAGTGTTTCAGGAAGAGGAAGGTCTTCAGTCGTCGCTTGAAGATAGTCAGGGAATCCGCTGTACAGACATCTAGGGGAAGTTCATTTTACCACCTTGGTGCCAGAACAGAGAAGAGCCTTGAAGTGTACTTACCTCTAATTCTGAGAGAAGGTGCTTTCACTGAGAGGAGCTTCTCCTGGACCCACAGGATCTGGTGCGCCAGCCTGTACAGGGGGCACGAGCAAAGACCTCCTTGACGGTTGATGTAAGAAATCACAAAAGTGTTGTCGGTACAGATCAGAACGTTGTAATCTCTGAGGTCCAACATGGCACAACTACTAAGAAAACCCAGTCCTCGGGTCTGATACGAGACACGGCCTGCTTAAGAGTCAGCATCCTGAACCTGAGTCTCACGAGTGAGCGGTTCAGCTGACGTAGATCTAAAATAGGATGCAACCCACCATCTTTTTTGGGAACTATGAAGTATTTTTCTGATGGAGGGACCACCTTGATGGCCTCCTTCTTCAGGAGAGTGTTCACTTCTTGTTCCATAGCCAGAGCCTGCTCTGTTCCCACTAGAGTGGGAAGAACCCCATCGAAACGATGGAGACAAGACTCAAACTGAATCGAATAGCCTCAATCTACAGTGGACAGGACCCACTGAGACACATCTGGCAGAGCTTTCCAGGCTGCCAGGAAGTCTCTAATGGTATCAGTTTCTCCAGACCAACCTCTGGTGTGCCTAGAGCCAGGGCAGTGCCCTGAAGTGGAAGGAGGCAGCAAATTCTCCTGGACCACTACAAGATCGAGTGGAGATCGAGGAAAGCAGGCCGTGCCCTGAAGCACATTTAGTGGCAGGGTTCATGGACCAGGTCCCTGAGGGGGCAGGGCGGGCAACGGATACTGCTGTACAACACACCCCTTCGCGGAGGCAGGCCGAAAAAGGCTTCACCCATGATAATGACACCTCAGTGTGCAGGTCCGGAAAGAATGGAAGACCCCGACATGGAGGTTGCGACAGCAGTTTTAGAAAGAGCTTGTCCAGCTTACTGGACAGAGAGACTTTCTGCTCATTAGCCGGCCAATTTATGTAGAAATAACCACGAGGAGTGAGAGCATTCGCATATAAATGCCAGCAGAATGTGCATGGCACAATAAGCATGGCTCAATTCATGTGTTCTCAGTTCATGCACAGAATGTGCACACACACACACACACACACACAAACACACACACATATATAAACCCAAAATTCAGTTTTGCAGAAAATTCAAATATTGTGAAAAAGTCACACTTTAATCAGCTAATTAAATCCAAATACCTGCAAAGGTTTCCTGAGCCTTTAAATGGTGTCTCAGTCTGGTTCAGGCTACACAATCATAGGGAAAGACTGCTGACTTGACAGATGTGAAAGGTGAAACGAAGCCCATTCAAGAATTTAGGGTAAAATTCACAAAGAGTGGACTGCAGCTGGAGTCAGTGTTTCAAGAGCCACCACACACAGACGTGTCCTTGGGCTACAACTGACGCATTCCTTGTGTCAAGCCACTCCTGAACCAAAAACAACCTGGACTGTTGCTCCGTGGGCCAAAGTCATCTTTTCAGATAAAAGGAAAGAAAACTTTGCATTTCATTTGGAAATCAATGTAGGAAGAACAGAGGAGAGGCACAGAATTCAAGTTGCTTGAGGTCCAGTCTAAAGTTTGCACAGGCAGTGGTGGTTAGGGAAGTCATGTCTGCTGGTGTTGGTCCACTGTGTTTTATCAGGTCAGCACAGCTGTCTACCAGGAAGTTTTAGAGCACTTCATGCTTCCCTCTGCTGACCAGCTTTATGGAGATGCTGATTTCAATTTCCAACAGGACTTTGCACCTGCCCACACCGCCAAAAGTACTAATACTTGCTTTAAACTCCATGGTATCTATGTGCTTAATATGGCCAGCAAACTCGTTCTGTCCATTTGCATACTTTTCTGTAATCCAACATTTTTGTGTTGAAAATCTTTTTATTTATTTATTTATTTATTTATTTATTTATTTATTTATTTATTTATTTATTTATTTTCTTATTGTTCTTAAGTAATATTCTACTTTTCTGAGATACAACATTTTGGGTTTTTATTAGTTGTAAGCCATAACTATTAAAATTGAAAGAAAGAAAAACTTTAAATATATCAGTCTGTCTGTAATGATTGAACTTTTTGTATTAAATTACTAAAATAAATCAACTTTTTAATGATATTCTTAATTTATTGAGATGCACCTGTATATATGTGTGTGTGTGCCTGTGCATACATTACCCATTTCTCTCTCTTTAGGTGTGTCATTATACCTAGCATACCTGCTGGTGCCTCTAAAAACTACACCTGCAATATGAAGGGTCGTTATGTGAACGTGATCATTCCCAACATTGTCCAGACTTTAACTCTCTGCGAGGTGGAAGTCTATGCAGTTCCAGGTCATAATTTTCATAGTTTTTTTATACTATAATATAAATTTAAAGGCCAAATATATTTTATAACAGTTACTAAATATTAACATTGGAAACTGTTCTAGTGCCTATTAAAACGAGGAAATTTCTGAGATTCAAGTTTAACAGCAGTGAGGATCTCAAGAATTCTACTACGAGGGACAAACTTTTTCAAAAGGTTTGTCTTTGTAAGAATGTACAATGCATTGTCAGTCTCTTAAGTATGCATAGTTTGTAGCTACACTCATTGGTCATTATTGAGTAGAGTGAATCTGTTGCACCACAAAGCTTGTATGCTCTTCTTTATTAGTAGAAATAAGCCCTGTAGTGAAAGAACCCAGTCCTACTGGTGAACCTGATACTGTACCAGTGACATGCACACTAACATTCTACCACCTTGTTTGTGTCACTACTGTGTTAAGATATATATATATATATATATATATATATATATATATATATATATATATATATATATATATATATATATATATATATATACAGTGAGGAAAATAAGTATTTGAACCCTGCTATTTTGCAAGTTCTCCCATTTAGAAATCATGGAGGGGTCTAAAATTGTCATTGTGGGTACATGTCCACTGTGAAAGACATAATCTAAAAAATAAAATCCAGAAATCACAATATATGATTTTTAAACTATTTATTTGTATGATACAGCTGCAAATAAGTATTTGAACACCTGTCTATCAGCTAGAATTCTGACCCTCAAAGACCTGTTAGTCTGCCTTTAAAATGTCCACCTCCACTACATTTATTATCCTAAATTAGATGCACCTGTTTGAGGTCGTTAGCTGCATAAAGACACCTGTCCACCCCATACAATCAGTAAGAATCCAACTACTAACATGGCCAAGACCAAAGAGCTGTCCAAAGACACTAGAGACAAAATTGTACACCTCCACAAGGCTGGAAAGGGCTACTGGGAAATTGCCAAGCAGCTTGGTGAAAAAAGGTCCACTGTTGGAGCAATCATTAGAAAATGGAAGAAGCTAGACTGTCAATCTCCCTCGGACTGGGGCTCCATGCAAGATCTCAACTCGTGGGGTCTCAATGATCCTAAGGAAGGTGAGAAATCAGCCCAGAACTACACTGGAAGAGCTGGTCAATGACCTGAAAAGAGCTGGGACCACCGTTTCCAAGGTTACTGTTGGTAAAACACTAAGACGTCATGGTTTGAAATCATGCATGGCACGAAAGGTTCCCCTGCTTAAACCAGCACATGACCCGAAGCACACAGCCAGGATAACCAAGGAGTGGCTCTGTAAGAAGCATATCAAGGTTCTGGCGTGGCCTAGCCAGTCTCCAGACCTAAACCCAATAGAGAATCTTTGGAGGGAGCTCAAACTCCGTGTTTCTCAGCGACAGGCCAGAAACCTGACTGATCTAGAGAAGATCTGTGTGGAGGAGTGGGCCAAAATCCCTCCCGCAGTGTGTGCAAACCTACTAAAAAAACTAGAAGAAACGTTTAACCTCTGTAATTGCAAACAAAGGCTACTGTACCAAATATTAACATTGACTTTCTCAGGTGTTCAAATACTTATTTGCAGCTGTATCATACAAATAAATAGTAAAAAAATCATACATTGTGATTTCTGGATTTTTTTTTTTAGATTATGTCTCTCACAGTGGACATGCACCTACGATGACAATTTCAGACCCCTCCATGATTTCTAAGTGGGAGAACTTGCAAAATATATATATATATATTGCATAGCACATAACAGTACTATTTTTTATATATAGATTGAGTCTGTCAATGTCCAGTCACCAGTATTTCAGATGCGCTGGACAAAGGAACCAGAACTGGAAATAGGTAAGACATTTTAAAACACTACCGCTACCATAAGCATCAATCATAGTAAACTGATAACATTATATTTAAAAAATGAAGTACCCAGATTAAGTATCGGTGTTCAAGGTGCCCACTTGATGCAGTGTTAGTGTTATTACCCGATTTATTCTTAAACAATTTTGAAACAATAACAGTGTTACATTTTGTATTAAGATACACTTACAACTTTTTATATTTAATGTAGAAAATCCAATAGACAAGTTTGTTTTTATTATCAAAAATGTCTTATTCATTTTAAACACTTATTACAACACTTTCTTTTGAAAGGATACTGCTCAAAATCTGCTTATTATTAGAATAGGATTATGTGGAACATTTGTATCATGCAATACAATAATGATGATATGAATAATTGAAGTGAAGGTCAAAAAATATTTTTTTAATAAACCAACATAAACATAATACAAACTTGGGCCAGGCAACTGGAAAACAACAAACTTCCCGAAAAACAAACATTAAATCAATAAATAAAACAAGCTCAAAAACTGGAGAAATTGAGAAGCAAGAGACATGGAACAAAAGGCTTGGTACTTGCAGCGAATTGAAAACTTCATGAAGGAATCCACATCGGCATCAGACTGGGATCATTGTTGTGGGATGCCACATCATCTTCTGGAACGAGCTTGTCAGGGTAGGGGCGCACCTTTGAATTTTGCTGTAGCTCATCATGGTGGGCCACAATGGCAGCCTTTGGAGAGAGCTCTGCGTGGGAGACCATTACATTTTGACCAAAGCATAAATTTAATGTGCACATTATTACTATTGTGTTCACTACTTTTATACCACACTAAAATGTGCACTACTAAAATACTATAATATTAAAACCGAGTTATGAAAAACAGCCTTCGGACCCTTTGACTGATCAGTTTCCATGATGCAAAATTATTTTGTTTTTTTTTAAATGCTTATTATATACTTTTATTATATTTGTAACATTTTTTAATTTTTTTTTAAATATTTCAATTTTGAACCTAAGTTTGACTGTTATTTACATTACATATGTTACAAATGTTATTGACAGTCAAGACATTCTGACTTGCAGGTGGCTAAAAATCATCTTAAATATGACATTTCGAAAAAGATGATGAAGAAGCATTTACATAACATCTCATAAGTCAGATTTGAGTGTAGCGTGATATGGAAAATTCTTGTTATCTCTTGTTATGTAATAAATCAATAATTTCATTTACTATGTGATAAAGTTAAGCATTTAAAAGTAAAACTTGTTTGTTCGGTTTAGCATCATTAAGCCTAGTTTAATATAAAAGCTAGATTTTATGGTATGACTATGCTAGTTACATATAGTTTCTCTCACATATATTATTGAGTAGTCGTTTTTGAAAAAGTGATCCTTTGTGTGTAAACAACTAACAGTTACTAACAGTACTTACGGTTGTACCAAGAGGACATTCTGTACAACAGGGTAAAACAAGACTGAAACGCATTCGATTGTGCTAATAACCGTGAGCTTTTTTTTCTTCATGTTTTAATCATTAGTTTTTAATGTTGCTATAACACCTGATGCAATACTTTACATATTTGTCACTTTCCAGCCATTCAGAAATGTCATGAACCAACCAATCATTAAATTTGTGATGAATTAGTGTGTTTAGATGCATGAATAAAATACAGAAAGTGCTGAGATTATGCTGGAAAGAGGGATTTTTTTTTTTTTGCATAAGGCTGTCCCCTGTAAATGGTTTTCCTTTCATTAAACAATTACCTGCATAAGAATAAAAACAAATTCAACATCCAAAAGTCTTTTTTTATATTAAAAATGAGAAATTAGATGTATTAGATAATTGAAAGGCATTAAATCCTTTGTGGATGGATCAAATTAAAATCACATGCATTTTAATCAGCCTGAACAAATTTCATTAATAAAGAATCATGGTTCTTTAGCTGAGACCTTTGTCAACAAAAATATCCCTTTCTAAATGGTATACTATTAAAATATGTCTACAACACATGTACAACCTCTTTTGTCTTTTATCTCAGGAATCACTTGATTACATGATTTGTTTTTGTTTTATTGGTTGTTTGCTCAAGGCAATATTTTGCCATATACTAATATGTTGGATTTTACATCCTAATATATTTGGATCATAAATGTAAGTTTTAGGCTGATATGGCTGGATCATGATCTGAACATTGTAACCCATTGATCCCAGTGTTTTGTGCATACTCAGATGCTTGGCTACGATTCTAAAGATTGATTATATTTAAGTTACTATATCTTTCCTAATAGCTCAAGCTGATCTGACCATTTACCTTATCAAGTAAATATCATCTACAGAACTCTCCCTTAATCAAGTTGGTCAAGTTTTGTGTAAACTTTGGAAACATAATTCAGAATTTACCAAAATGTCGCAAATAAACAGTTTTCTGTAATGTGAAATAAAGAAACAGCAGACTATAATTTGACAAATTAAACAAGGTCTAAGGTCTAGGTCCTTTTGTCTGTACTACAAAAAGATACGTTCAACACCCCAGTGATGTCCATTTGTCCAGCGATTGCAGGAACATGTGTGGATATTATTTGCATTTTTTTTTAAATATATTCCTATCACTTGCTCCGTGTTCCTGCTGTTAAATGCTATTATGGCCTAATTTTAAAGGAAGGATATCATGTAAAACTCAGTCAAGAAGATGTGTTATGTGACAAGGGTTAAAGGGGTTCTGGACATACAGATGAGATGTCTTCTAATTTGTGTGGGTCTGAAACACTGTCTATAATGATACAATGATAAAATGTGACCTCCTTTATATTGCAATTTTTCTGAGCAATGTCCTCCTCATGGGAAAGGAGCAATGTGCTCAGCAGAGCAAGGAGACAAAGCAATATCTTTAGCTAAACAGAAGGTTAAGAAACTAAACACCCATAGTTTAATCATATATACAATCACTAAGCAATCATTATACAAAGAACTATACTTTAAATATGTTAAACAGTTGTTTACTGTAAATTTAGTGATTTTGTCAAAAATTCAGCACATTATCTGTAATATGTCACACACACAATGAACGTAAGACTGAGGCCTGCATCACAAGCAGCGACCCTGGATTCAGTGGCTCCAACTCTCTGAACGACGCCACACAGGTTATTGATGCAGGATCCTTGAAGTGAGAATTGTTAGGCTTGTTGAAACAGGACATTGCGGAGATCTTTAAAACCAAACTCTGAGCGACACTTGGTGATGATTTGTTCACAAATAAAGGTATATCTTCTTAGAGCTGACCTACAGTCAGTAAAAACACAACGTGCAAATGATAAACCCGCTTCGAATGCTGAACTGGCTGCACTCAAAGGTACAGTGCGGTAAATAGGGGAATCACTGACTCTCTGTACTGACGATATAGTTGAGGTTCGCATACTTAACCGCTGAGTTTGTCGCATTAGAAAAAAAGTGTGATGACCTTTAATCTCGGTCGAGACAAAATTAACATTAAGATAGTCAGGGTTCCTAAGGACACTGTCACCAACATTACAGCTGCTGCCACATTGCTTAAGGAAGGCCAGGTACATAGAACCTCCCAACCAGAACCGAATCATGGTGAGCAACGAAGCACCATTATTACCAGGTTTCATTATTATAGTGACCGTGCGAATGTTCTACGGTGTGCGAGAGAAAGTCGACAGGTGGTTGTCGGGGGGGAATGAAGATCTCAGTTTTTCCTGACCGTACTGCCAGGGTGGCCTGGGCTCAAGCGGCCTTTAACAAGGTCAGAAGCCAGTTGTGCGGCCTGGAAGGGGTTCCTTATGGTACCTGAAATTGTGATCTCAATGGATGCCCAGAAAGCATTTAATAGGGTAGAGTGGGAGTATATATTTGCTGTACTTAAAAAATTTGGTTTTGGTAATAAATTTATTAGTTGGGTGAAATTACTTCAAACAATGTGCATTCCGATTTCCACTGGAACGAGGGACACAAGGCTGCCATTATCTCCATTTCTCTTTGTTTTTACCATTGAGCCATTGCCCATTTTATTGAGATCCTCTGCTTTATTTAAGGATGTCATTAGGAATGGTGTCGAATATCGATTTTCACTGTATGCAGGTGATTTGTTGCTCAATGTATCTGATCCTGTATCTGGTCTGCCTGGTATCGTGTCCATTCTTAATACATTCAGCTCTTTCTCTGGATATATATAAAATCTTCAGAAGAGTAAAAGTTATCCTATAAACACAGCTATTTTGCAGCTAAAACATCTGGACATGCTTATTTAAATCACTTCCTCTGGATTTAGGTATCTTTGTATGATTGTGACACGGATATTTTGTTTTGCAAACTTCACCCCACTCATAACCAAAATAAAGTCTGATCTTCAGAGATGGAATTGTCTGCCTTTGTCTCTGATTGGGAACATTAATGCTATTGAAATGAATGTTGTGCCTAAATTCCTCTTTTAATTTCCTTATTTCTGCCTAAGCATTTCTTTGACTCATTAGACAAAGCAATTAATTCCTTTATTTGGACAGGGGGAATCCCACAGGGTGCATAAATCAATACTTCAGAGATGTAAGCCCAGCGGTGGTCTGGCGCTACCAAATTTCTAGTTTTATTACTGGGCAGCACACATTCATAAGATGCGGTATTGGGTTGAAGCACCTCATTTAGCATGTTGCAAATTAGAAGATCAGTGTATGTTAAAAATGATTTTGTGTTTAACATCTTATAAAACTGGTATCAGTTAAGAAAACATTACAGGTTACTCCTTTAGGTCCACTATGTAACAATAATTTTTTTACTCCCTCATGTATTGATTTTTTTTTTTTTTAAATGTGGTATAGCATTTAGCAAGGTATACACTGTTTTCTTGACTTGTTCTCAGAAGAACTTTTCAACAGTTTTACTAATCTTTCTTTACTGTTTGGGGTACCTGCCAAACACCTTTTTACATTTTTTTAAAGTTGTTTAAAGTTTGTTTAAGAATGCTTTCCTAACTTTCCCTCATCTCCTCCTCATCAACAATGAGAAAGTTTGCTTAGTTTTAAATCGCAAAAAAATGTGCTGTTTCTGAGATCTATAAACTGCGAACAAACTACCTCCAGAACAAAAGCTGCCAGGGAGGGGGAGCTTATGGACAAGTGTTGGGATAGTGTTGTGAGTGGGTTATGTAACGTCTCGTGTTCCACTGCCAGGGTTTTTCATAAATAGGAACCATTTAGTTCATATTCCACAGGCCTTCAAGATTTGACAGACTAGATTTTTTTTTTCTCTTCCTTCTTCTTCTTTATTTCTTTTGCTATGTGTGTATTTGTTATATTTGTCAATTGACATGGGCCAGGTTCGAGGTGAGAGAATTTTTGGTTGTTTGTTTGTTTGTTTTGTTTCTTCGAATTGAGTTTGTTTGTTTGCTTGTTTAAGTTTGTTTGTTTTTTCTCATGTAAAAAGAAAAGTTCACAGTCTATAATGTTCACCATTATGTTATACTGTATATTACCAATAAAAATATTTAGCAAAAACATATAATAAATCATGTGAAAACAGGTGTTTATAATTGTGTCTTTGTACAAGGAGGTTAGTTCTTCAATAGTACAGTTTATGCCTTAACTCAAGTTCATAATAAAGTTAGTTTAAAAACTATAATCACACTCTTGATGTCACCCAAATGAGGATGGGTTCCTCTTTTGAGTCTGGTTCCTCTCAAGGTTTCTTCATCATAACATCTAAGGGAGTTTTTCCTTGCCACAGTCTCCATGGCTGCTCATCAGGGATAAATACACACCATTCACCTTCACTGTTAAATTCTGTAAAGTTGCTTTGAGATAATGTCCGTTGTAAAAAGCGCTATAAACTTGACTTGACTATAACATATCAGTACATGCTTATTTATGTACTGTTATTGTTATCGGAAAATAAGTACATTCAGAAAAAGTACACCACTCACAAGCCAACTGCCTCCATGCAAGTTTTGCATAACTCAAAGGACCAGAAGTTCCAGATTTTACTAGCTTCTGTTTATACACTAAGAAGACATTAATTCATTTAGAGAATTCAAGCTGCTGATGCAAATTTCAGATCCTCTTATTTAAATTTCACAGCACACAACAAGATTCATCCCATCAAGCATTACTTTTTGAGTTTCACTGAGTCTCTTCCCACGGAAGACTCAAGGTTTCTGTTCCTGGCTGAACGACAGGTGTGGTGTCTAATTTGGTTGTAGCTTATCCACCTTATTTGGTTTGACACAATGGATGTTGAAAGTTGGGTGGTGTTTTTTTTGCACTACTATTGTAAACAAATATCATTACCATAGTCTTTTTGACAGCTCAACCCTTAAAAAAAAAATGTGATCAATTATTTTACACTTTAGTTTTTTTTGCTGTCAGGAAGGCGGCCCCACATCACTCCGACGTCACGGACCTTGATATTTCCCCCGTAAGGGACCCCCGGAGCATAGAGGGTTAAGGGCCTTGCTCAAGGGCCCAAGAGTCGCAGCTTGGCGATACCGGGGCTTGAACCCCAGACTGTCCGATCGGCAACCCAGCGCCTTAACCGCTGGAGCCACCACTCCCCCAGTCAATAAAATAACTGGGAATAAAAAATATCTTAGAGAAGCAGAGTAAGGCATAAAAGGAAGATCAGCTATGAGAGGCTTTCGGCACCTTTGCCGTTGAACTACAGTACTAAGTAGTGATACAATAACGCTGCAATACTCACTAATGAAGTGAAGAATGAAGAATAATATATTATTAGAGAAAAACATTTTCTGAGCATTCTCTGATAAAATATTTCTGAATTTTAAAGAACATTAGTTTATTTATTTATTTATTGATTATTTGTTTCATTTAAGTGGTTTGACAAGACTTTCTGATTTGCAGGTAGCAGAAATGCGTCTAAAATATGATAATTAGAAGAAGAAGATGGAGAAGTTGTCACATACAAAAATTAGGATTGGGTGTAACGTATGGAACAACTAGCTATCTGTTATTTACTTAGTTAATTAGTTAAACCTACAGTTTTCCATTTGTAAATAACACAAGGTTAAAGGGTAAAACACAACTGTGAAGTGATAAAGGGTGCTAATGACCATGAGCATTTTTCTTCATGGTTTAATCATCAGCTTCTAATGTTTCTATGACATCAATATGTCAATGCAATACACAGAATCTTTGCCAAATCCCAGACAGTCAGAAATGTCAAAAAATCAACCATTTATTACATTCTTGATGAATGTTTGTGTTTAGAGGCATGTTTAAAATAAAGAAACACAAACTTGATTGAGAATTTCAAGGTTTTGTAGACTAATGTTTACCAATGAAGCACAATTATTGAGAGAATTTTTTATATGTATTTATTTGTTTACTTATTTATTGACTCAGTGATTCTTAAAATAAAAGACAAAACATGTCCTACATAAAGTTTTGATCTAAGTCTTTACTAAAATAAATAAATAAATAAATAAAAATTTTGTTGTTTTTTTGTCCAGTAGATAGCCCCATTGTTCCCTCATGTTTTTTTTATGGCAAGACTGAGCACAGCACCAAGACATTATGTAGTTAGTTATACTGCATCAGAAAGGTCTCTGGAAGCAACAATTTGAAGTGCTGTGTACTAGGGTCTGGCCAGAAGTGGTCTTCATGGAGGAATTGTGACAAAAAACCCACCTCCAACATACAGTAGAAACAAGGCTAATTGACTCAACTATGCAATGAAAACATAGGAACTGTGGAAAATTTTTGCTGTTGCAGAAGGCAAGTTGTTTGCTGAAGGGTTGGAAAGAGGTGCATTAATGAAAATCTGCAGGTGACAGTGAAGCATGGTGGAGTTTCCTTGCAAGTTTTTGGCTGATAGGACTGGATATGATGTGTAGTTATTATTAGCCCATCCACCTCAAAGGTCAGGGAACCGAACCCAGCCACTGTTAGTGCCGGTCCCAAGCTCGGATAAATGGGGAGGGTTGCGTTAGGAAGGGCATCCAGCGTAAAAACATGTGCCAAATCAAACATGCGGCTGATCCGCTGTGGCGACCCCTAATGGGAGAAGCCGAAAGAAAGTTTATTAAACTAATTCCCAAAAGGAGTGTGATTCTTACCTTACTTCAAAGATATTCAACAGTAAAGTCAACAGTATTCTAATATCAACAGACTATAAATAAAAATTTTAACAAGCGCTAAAGAGTCTCTGTACTAATTAGATATATCCTGTCATGTAAACACTGTAGAAGTTACATAGAAAAGATTTATAGCTCCATTTTATCTTCCCAATAGTGTTACATTGGTTGCTTCTAAACTATGTGTGAATGCATTGTTGACATTGGTGTCAATGGAGAATTAAAGAAGAAGCTATCTATGACTCATGATGTAGAGTCCATTTGTCCAGAGATTGCAGAGAATGTGTGTGAACATTGCAAGCAATAACCAAATATAATTCCTATCACTTGATCAACACATTCCACATGTTGTTCTTTCCATTTGTTGCAGTATTCAAATACTCGGTCAAGCAGAACTTTTTATTTGCAATATAAACCTTTAAAACAAAGACTACATACATACAAAAACATAAAACAACAGGGCAAATAAAGTATAACCTGTATCGTGGAACAACAACTATGGGAGACAAACGAGATCCAGTAAGTACTATGGTACTCTGGAGTACTAAGGTGAGGCTTAAATACAAGTAGGTGCTAATTACCAGGCAATGTAAGACATGTAAAAACAACCTTGTGATAAGGTTTAGTGGGTGCACCAGGTTTCCTTGCAGAAGGTGAGACTAAAATAGCAGTGCTGATTACTAGGCAATGTGATTTTAATGTTTATATTAGGTTTTCTGTAATTTTATAATACTTTACTGGCAGCCCAGGTCATGCACATTGTAGCATATTAACTCTTATCATACTGTATATACAAAACCCTCAAAACAAAACACTCCTCCTTACACATACACTGACTTCTGGGGAGACCTAATTTAAGTAAAATGGTGGCTATGCTATATTTTTTCTATTTTCGTACATTTTTTATTTTATTTTCATTTTAAATACATTTGAAAGTGAAAAAGACCGGAAAGAGAGTACAGGAAGTTTAATCTGTGTGAGGTGATTTAGCGTACTAATGCATTGTGTGGTCAAGCATTGGCTGTGGGTGAAAAAAGGGTCAAGTGGCAACTGTGGGCGAAGGGTCAACTGGCAAGTAACATGTGCTTGGTCACACCTGTGTATTAATACATGCAGCCTGCATACATTATGACTGTTTTTTTTTCTATCAGTAGACAAAGCTAGAGAAATGACGCAAGCAACACTCTCTCAACAATGCTTTTTTTTTTTACTGGGTTTACTGGATTGATTTAATTTATTTTGTTTCATTAAGTAGAAGCGATATGCCCTGAAGTGTGTGTTCTAATGGAATAGGGACAATATATATACATAAAATCCACTTGTCACACACATGCACACAGGGTGTGTTTATTTAGCATACATTTTGCATTACTTAAGGATCTCTGGGCCCAGATTTTACTAACTTTTGTATAAACACATCAACCATTTTATATTTTTTGAGGTTTCAGGGTACTGATGATCAGGCTTTCAGATTCCGTATCAATGTCCCCTATAGCCCTGGAGTCCTGTTTCTGGCTGACAGGCAGGAGTATCTAATTTGATTGTATATTAGACATCTAAATAAGTTTGACATACTGGATGTCCCAAGTTGAATGTTCTTTTCTGTTCAATACATTTGTAAACAAGTGTCATTACCATAGCATTTCATTCATAGGATCTCATTCTTCAATGATGTTACTATTTTCTCAACATTCTGTTTAAAAGACAGCGTTGTGTAAAAATCAGGTCAGCATCTGAAATTTTTTGAAACCAGCTGAATTGGTGCCAACAACTATACTATTGCTAATAAATACAATCTACTATCGATATTAACAAATGTAAAACACTCTGAAACCATAGTCACAGTGTTATAACCATGGTCACTGCAATATGATAGAACAATTAATATATTTTTACTTTTGTGTAACAAATTGTATTAGAATAGAATAGAATAGAATAGAATAGAATAGAATAGAATAGCCTTTATTTGTCACATATACATTACAGCACAGTGAAATTTGTTCTTCACATATCCCAGTTTTGTTTGGAAACTAGGGTCAGAGCGCAGGGTCGGCCATGATACGGCACCCCTGGAGCACAGAGGGTTAAGGGCCTTGCTCAAGGGCCCAAGAGTGGCAGCTTGGCGATACCGGGGCTTGAACCCCCGACCTTCCGATCAGTAATCCAGTATTATTTTTGTGAATCAGACATCTTATGTATTCTGTATGCATTTAAAGCATTGAACATACGCAACTGCATTTGCCTTTCAAATGAACTACATACACATTTAAAAAAACATCAAGTGGACAGCTCAGAGTTCAAAAGTGTCACAGAGGTTAGTTTCTGATCTGTTGGTTCAAGGTAAGAAATCTTTCTAAACTGTGTATTTACTTGTTTTAATATATCTTAAATGATCTATATTATGCAACTCATGTAATTGGATGCGCACAGTAAAAGTGTGATGCTTAAGAGGTGAATGCTTTTACTTAACTTCTTTGTAATAAATTCGGTTGTAAAATAATCAGAAATTGTTCTTTCATTTTAAGCCAAAAAATGGAGAACTCACTAAAGTCCACATTTAGTTTTTTAGGTATACACTAAATAAGTAATAAATAATGTCTAATTGATTTCATGATTAGTTAATTTCAATTGTAGTAATCGTAGATTATGCATTTATTCACAGGGATATGCATTTTTACATTGCAGTGGATATTGATGCATCAGCTCGGTAAGAACATAATAGAATGCAAAAATGTGAATGCAAAAATTGTGATATACATGTAAAATGTACTGTGTTTTTGCACAAGTGTAGTTCAGCTTTATTGCACACTTTCATTAAAGATAGTTAAACCAAATATATATATTTAAAAAGCCTGAAATTTTACACTATGAGACTACACTTTTCATTAAAGTTGTCAACAGTAAAATTTTCCCTGATAATTGTATTGATTTAAAAAATAATGCAAAACAGTATTACTTTTTATTAAAGTTCACAGACTGTTGGTCCTCATTGGTGTGTGTGTGTGTGTGTGTGTGTGTGTGTGTGCGCATGCATCTCAATAAATTAGAATATCATCAAAAAGTTTATTTATTAGAGTAATTTAATAGAAAAAGTAAAACTTGTATATTATATAGATTCATCACACACAGACTGATATATTTCAAGTGTTTATTTCTTTTAATTTTGATGATTTGGGCTAACATTTAACAAAAACCCACCAATTCACTCAATTCATCTCAAAAAATTAGAATACTTAATAATTTTTTTTTTTTAATTGTTGGCCTTCTGGAAAGTATGTTTATATACTGTATATGTACTCAATACTTGGTCAGGGCTCCATTTGCTTTAATTACTGCCTCAATTCGGCGTGGTATGGAGGTGATCAGTCTGTGGTACTGCTGAGGTGGTATGGAAGCCCAGGTTTCTTTGACAGTGCCCTTTAGCTCATTGACATTTTTTGGTATTTGTTTTTCATTTTTTTTCTTGATAATACTTCATAGATTCTCTATTAGGTTTAGGTCTGATGAGTTTACTGGCCAGTCAAGCACACCAACACCATGGTCATTTAACAAACCGTTGGTGCTTATAGCAGTGTGGGCAGCTGCCAAATCCTGCTGGAAAATAAAATCAGCGTCTCCATAAAGCTGGTCAGCAGAGGGAAGCATGAAGTGCTCTAAAACTTTCTGGTAGATAGCTGTGCTGACCTTGGACTCAATAAAACACAGTGGACCAACACCAGCAGATGATATGACTCCCCAAACCACCACTGACTGTGCAAACTTTACACTGAACCTCAAGCAACTTGGTTTCTGTTGCCTCTTTTCTTTTCTTCTACACTCTAAGACTTTGATTTCCAAATGAAATGCAAAATTTTCCTTTCTTTTATCTGAAAACAGTCCAGTCCTTTGTGTCCTTTGCCCAGGTAAGACACCTCTGACGTTGTCTCTGGTTCAGGAGTGGCTTGACACAAGGAATGCGTCAGTTGTAGCCCATGGATACGTCTGTGTGTGGAGGCTCTTGAAGCACTGACTCCAGCTGCAGTCCACTCTTTGTGAATCTCCCCAAATTCTTTTTCTAACAATTTTTTTCCTTCTTTTTTCCTTCTATTCAACTTTCCATGAATGTGATTGGATACAGCACTCTGTGAACAGCAGCTTCTTTAGCGATGACATTTTACCCTCCGTGTGCAGGGTGTCAATGATAATTTTCTGCATAACTGTCAAGTAAGCAGTCTTCCCCATGATTGTGTATCCTGAACCAGACTGAGACACCATTTAAAGGTTAAGGAAACCTTTGCAGGTGTTTGGTTTTAATGAGCTGATTAGAGTGTGACACCACGAGTGTCCAATATTGAACTTTTTCACAATATTTTCACATTTTCTGAGATACTGAATTTTGAGTTTTCTTTAGCTAAAAGCCATAATCATTAAAAATTTTAGGAAATAAAAACTTGAAATACATCAGTCGGTGTGTGATAAATCTATATAATATACAAGTATCACTTTTTGTATTGAATTACTAAATCAACTTTTTAACGATATTCTAATTGATTGAGATCCACCTGTATATTCTAATGCATAAAAACCAGTCATACACACATTCACTGTAAATAAATAAATATGTTATTTTCTTCCCTTCAGACAATGTGGCCTTAAAAGGAATAGCAACACAATGTACTTTATTCGGCACATATGGTGCTTACCTTGCTATTGATGGCAACAGAGAATTTAACTTTCTTTCCTCCTCATGTGCACACACAAATGGTCAGTATAACGCATGGTGGAGGGTGGATTTGTTGGCAGTGTATGATATCAGCTATGTAATCATCACTAACAGAGGTGATGCTGTTCCAACCCGGATAAATGCATACACCAACAGGCTGTGAAGTAATGTCACAAGTCTAAGTGACTTGTTTTAAAGACACACTGAGCTGTATTGTATCACATTTTGGATTACCACATTAACATTCATTTATCTGCTTCCTGGTTTTGGACTTAGACTGGGCTAATGCGGTATGGACACACAGCAGTAAATCTGTGTCACCTTACAAATGCTTCCTAGGAGCCATTCCAGCATGCGTTTGATCACTCGCCAGATGGAAAAGAGGCTGGTGAAAAACTGTTTTTTGTGCTCCGATCCTCAAACACTGAACCCCTCAAGATGCCACATAAATGGGTGTGGAGACAGTTCTCTCACAAAGTTCCGGAGAATGACCCAAAATCCACCATGTGGCCTGTAACCTTCCCCAAACCAAGCACAATTATGATGTGGGTAACAGAGAACTCCTGGCTGTCAAGCTTGCCTTAGAAGAATGAAAGTACTGAGTTGAGGGGGACTAAACACCCTTTTATCATTGTTATAGACCACAAGAATCCTAATTATCTACATTCTGCTAAAAAAAATTAACCCACGGCAAACACACTGGTCTCTGTTCTTTGCATGGTTCAACTTCACACTCTCCTATCACCAAAAATTCAAGAATACAAAAGTTGATGCTTTGTCCCACCTATACCAAAACGAGCCTGAATAACACCACATATCCTTCCCTCATCTTCCATGATTGGAACCATAGAGTGGGAGGTAGACGAGGATCTATCTAAAGTGCCATTGGAGCAAATTCCCAGTGCATGCCAAGCAGGAAGATGGTACGCCATAGAGCAGATTCAAGTTTTTACCTGCACCCACGCTGCCATTGGCACTGAACATACCAAATAGTATACCAACTACTCCAAGAGAAGTACTGGTGGCCTAACATGTTGCCTGACATCCAGTGCATAGTCTCATCTTGTTCAGTGTGTGCACAAGCTAAGGTTCTTCATACATTACCTGCAGCCAAACTGCCAGACCATATACCTGAGCAACCCTGGTTCCATTTGACATACTTATATCAAGGTAACACATCCATTTAGGTGGTTTTAGACAGATTCTCAAAGTCACTACATGTGATCTATTGTGCTACCACTCACATTTACCACAGCCGACTTGCTACCTCTAAATGTTATTCGACCATTGAAAATTATCCAAAGGGCAGCTGCGCAAATTGTGCTCAATCTGCCTAAGTTATCCCACACCACCCTACAGCTGTGCTTCCTCCAATGGCTCCTGACAAGTTTAGCACCCAGACTCTTCTACTACGAAGTCATTCTATTGTAATAGATGTAATGGTCAGCATTGTCTTGCTCAAACAAGCAAGGCCTTCCATTAAAAAGGCATTTTCTGGATGGAAGCATTTACCATTCAGATTCTTTGAAAATATTGATGATGATATGTTTGGTAAATGATGAGATCTTCAACTGTTTTTCAGTTTTATGTTAAGAAACATTATTGTGAAATTGTTCCACAATTTGTAGACCTATTCTTTCACAAAAGCGTTCTGATTTTATTTACATTTTCTACAGTGTCCCATCATTTTTGGTAGTGACTTGTTCCGCAGACTTACCGAGCCATACTGTATAACATTGGATTACCATGTTAATGGACATTTTTCTGTTTGCTAGTTTTGGATTTTTCTTGCGCCTTTTGTCTAACTGCTTTGTTAATAAAGACTGCCGCATCTGCTCTTGCATCTGCCTGTGTGAGCATTTTTTTTGTACTTAAAATGCAAAAACTATATAAAAAATATATCTGTAATGTTAAAAAAGGTTAAACATTTTATTTGCAAACACAATGAACTGAGTAAAAATATGATGTCATTCATTCATAATATATAAATTTCTACTGCTTTTATTTTAAGCATTTAAAGAAATTGATCTTTCTTTTTTATTTCAGATGTGTTGTTATCTCTACCATACCTGGTGGTGCCTCTGTAAGCTACACCTGCAATATGAGGGGTCATTATGTGAATGTTATCATTCCCAATATTTTCCAGTACCTCACGCTTTGTGAAGTGGAAGTCTATGGGACTCCAGGTGACACTTTTATATTTAATTCACAATTATGTTTTAGATTTAATTGAATTTAACACTTGCTGAAAGTCGACTTTATTGCTTTTTTGTAGTGCCTGCTACTAAGAAGACATTTCTGAGAATAAAGTTTAACAGCAGTGAGGATCTAAACAATCCTTCGATCAGGGACAAAGTTTTTGAAAAGGTGTGTGTTTGTGAGGATGTACACTCAGTTGTCATTTTATTATGTACACATTGCTTGTAGCTACACTCATTGGACATTACTGAGTGTAGTCCATCAGTTGCACCACCCAGCTTGTTGCCCTTGGCCTATTATTAAAATGTAGAGCTGAGCGAATACAGATTCATACAGGGTTTAGTAATCTGATCCTTTATACTGTATGACTCGGGATTCATGAATCATTCTCTTCATTTACATGCATCACTTGAGTCCTTGGTTGTCTTGCTACTAAAAACAACATATATAAATATGTTTATATAAGTTGTTCTAAGTTATTGTTAGCAAGTAACTGTAGCAACAAGTAGCGGACTGAGTTGTTCAGGAAACTTCCTACATGGTCAGAAAAACAAGAGACTCAGTTTTGTGGTTCCTATACGTGTACTGATACAGCCATACTAATGCAATGCATGATACCATTTTACCACTATGTTGAAAATGGCTCACTAATCAAATAATATATTTAGTCAGTGTTTATTCAGTGCTGTACAAAGTACAATCGTACTTACAACCCCACAACTACACTGTTTTACATGTATAGGACAGGAAGAGCTGTATGATGCTATTATGAAAGCTAAATCAACAACATGTCTGTTATATCCAATTCCCACTAAACTACTGAAGGAAGTGTTATATACAGCTGGTGAGCCTCTTCTCAATATTATTAACTCCTCACTATCTATAGGTCACGTCCCTAAATCCCTCAAGTTAGCAGTTATTAAGCCCCTCATTAAAAAACCTAATCTGGATCCAAACACGCTATCGAATTACAGACCAATTTCAAATCTCCCATTTATGTCTAAGATTTTAGAAAAGATTGTCGCTGCCCAGTTATGTAACCACTTGCAGGAGAACAATATCTTTGAAGAGTTTCAGTCAGGTTTTAGGCCCCATCATAGCACAGAAACTGCTCTAGTTAAAATCACTAACGACCTGTTTTTAGCTTCAGACCAAGGCTACATCTCCCTATTAGTTTTACTAGATCTTAGTGCTGCGTTCGACACTATAGATCATGATCTTCTCCTCGATCGCTTACAGAATTACATCGGTATTCAGGGACAGGCATTAAGCTGGTTTAAATCCTACCTGTCCAATCGTTACCATTTCGTAGATTTAAATGGAGAGCTATCCAGGATAATGCTAGTAAATTATGGCGTGCCACAAGGGTCAGTTCTAGGACCCCTGCTTTTTACAATATACATGCTTCTATTAGGAAATATTATTAGAAGGCATGGAATTAGCTTCCATTGTTATGCTGATGATACCCAGCTATATATTTCATCCAAACCAGGCGATACAGCTCAATTAGCTCGCATAACTGAGTGTGTTGAAGAAATAAGAGATTGGATGACCCATAACTTTCTGCTATTAAATTCCGATAAAACGGAGATTTTGCTCATCGGCCCAAAAAATAGTACACAGAAGCTCCAGCATCTCAGCCTGCATTTAGACGGTTGTTCTGTAAATACTAGTTAAACGGTAAAAGACCTGGGAGTTATTTTAGACAGCAACTTATCTTTTAAAAATCACATCAATCAAGTTACAAAAACAGCCTTCTTTCACCTTAGAAATATTTCTAAGCTAAGAAATATGTTATCTATATCTGATGCAGAGAAGCTCGTCCATGCGTTTATGACCTCTAGAATAGACTACTGTAATGCATTACTAGGTGGATGTCCTGCATCATTAATAAACAAGCTTCAGTTAGTTCAGAATGCCGCAGCAAGAGTTCTTACTAGGTCAAGAAAATACGATCATATAACCCCAATCTTATCGTCCCTACATTGGCTTCCTATTAAGTTTCGAATAGACTACAAACTACTGCTACTCACTTATAAAGCACTAAATGGTTTGGCTCCCATGTATCTATCCAGTCTTTTAACACGCTACAATCCGTCACGCTCCCTGAGATCTCAAAACTCTGGGCTTCTAGTAGTTCCTAGAATAGCAAAGTCCACTAAAGGCGGTAGAGCATTTTCACATTTAGCTCCTAAACTCTGAAATAGTCTTCCTGACAGTGTTCGGGGTTCAGATACACTCTCCCAGTTTAAGTGTAGATTAAAAACATATCTTTTTAGCAAAGCCTACACATAACACACATCACATCACAACCTTGTGCTCCAGAATATATGATTACATGCACATTATCAACTTGTGCTGTTAATATCATGAACAGCAGCTACGCTAATTCCTCTCCACTGCTTCTCTTTCTCTCCCCATCCCGAGGCATCCTGAGGTTTGGCCAGCTCCAGTCACGTCCCACCTCGTGAAGATTATGGACCTATGGATGATCATGGAGAAGTAGATGCCGAGTGTTTAAAGGCCCTGGCATGGAGAAGCTGATGCTGGATCTATGATGATCACAAATTGTTCTGTATTGTTGAAAGATTTATGACCAAACTCTTGATGTCACCCATATGAGGATGGGTTCCCCTTTGAGTCTGGTTCCTCTCAAGGTTTCTTCCTCATATCATCTAAGGGAGTTTTTCCTTGCCACTGTCGCCACGGCTTGCTCATCAGGGACAAACGCACACCATTCACCTTCACTGTTGTTTTCTGTAAAGCTGCTTTGAGACAATGTCTGTTGTGAAAAGCGCTATACAAATAAACTTGACTTGACTTGACTTGACAATATAGTCAGAAAAAATGCAATTGTATACATAATACTTGTAGTATGGTATATGCTCCATATGAAGTATGTTAACTTTTCTATCCATAGTTAAAATCTGCTATTGTCCAGTCACCAGCATTTCAGCTCCATTGGACAAAAGAACCAGAACTGCAAACTAAAACTTGAAATTGGGTAAGGAAGTTAGAAGAATTGTATTGCTATCATTCATTCAAAGTTTTACTATCAATAATGCCTTCAAGCCCTGTAAAGGATGTTGCTGTGCCTGAAAGCCCTGTCAAAGATGTTGCCTCATGACCAGTTGAGGGCATTAATATGCCTGTAGACCTTGTAGAGAAAGTTGCTCTCCTTGTGAACATCATGGTGACTGTTGCATTTTACAGATTTCTGCGAACCCAGATTTTAATTTATGTTCTTTTTACACCACTAACTACATACAAGAACCAATGCTACATTCAAAATATTATAACTCTTGTAATTATTTTCTGACTAACTATGTTTTTTGCACACATGTGCAGACATAATTAGTATAGCACAGTACTAGCATATTACAGCTGTTTAAGGTGACTGGGCATTCTGGGCATTCACATTATTTAGAAGGGCAAAAAGCATTTATATATATATAAATGCTTTTATATATAAATTATAATATATAAGTATATTTATAATAGTTGATAGTAAATAGTAAATAGTAAATCACACTCTGTTACTTATTTTGTCGTAAAATTTGTGACAAAAATAGACTATTATGCAAAAGTAGGTTTTACATATGCTAATTAGCAATAACAAAAAAATAAGTAAGTGACCATATTTCCATGGATATTATTGCTGTTTTATTTGGGAGAAACAAAGTGAATCAGAGAAGCAATAAAAATTTGTTTTACGATTATCTGTTTAAGAAAAACAGATAAAAAAGTACACAATTTGGCCAATCAGGCTTGTCTAAATTCAATAATTAATGAGAAGATTAATAGATATTGATCATTGTTTCATGTACGTACAAATGATGGTTTAGTTTGCACACTCACTAATAAACATTATTATATAAAAACATCCTCTGAGCACCCAGATTAAATATTTGTGAATTTTACAGATCAATTTGACTTATTTAAAAAATTTTATTTGAGTAATATGACAGTCCAGATTTTCTGACTTTCAGGTGGCGGAAATACATCTTAAACACTGAGAAGAAGAAGATGTGGTCACATAACAAAAAGAACATGTGTGAGGTTTGAGTGTAGCATATGAAACAAATAGCTATCTGCCATATACTTATTAGTTTAAAGTACAGTCTTGTTTGAAAATGTGTCTATGACAAATTATTATTATTTATAGGAATGAAGTGAGTGAGTTATGTATTTAAAATGCATTATTGTTTGTTGGCTTTAGCTTAAGAAAATATTAAGATAATGATAGATTTTAAAATAGCACTTTACTACATACATTTCTCTTATAAATATGATTGTGTGGATATAATTAGTAACCTTTTTTGCAAAAGGGTAATTTCTCAGTTTATCCTGCTTATAAGAATTGCTCATTTATTATTTACATTACAGTCATAGCAAGAAGACATTTGGTGGAACAGGGTACAACACAGCACTGTAAAACATGAAATGGTACTAATCACCATGAGTATTTTTTCTTTACATATATTTAGCTTCCAATACAACACCTAATGCAAAACACAGACTCTGTCACTCAGAAAAAAAAAACAACAACAAAATTAAATTGTTTGAAAATGCTTAAAATACAGAAAGTGTATATTTAAAAAAAATTTAAGAAAAATGTTTGAATGTTTAAAATTACAGAAAATGTAATACAATATGTCACAAATGTGTCCACTGCAAATGTCTTTTTTCTTTTAAAACTTACCTGTTTGTAAATTCGTATACTGATGATGCTCAATAAAGTGCTTTACTAATTATTAATTTAATGGCATTTATTTTTTTATTTTGCATATTTATTAACTCTTGAGATAAGGAACAAAACATGGCACAAAAAATACATACATAAGAAAGTGTTCTTAATGTAAAATATTTATAATAATATAATAAACATACTTCAAATATTATATCTAAAGTAATCCTAGGTGGCATAGGAACAGTCATGCCACCTGCTGCCACTCGTCTCTAGGAAAGCCCAGCTTGCTGTCCAGCAGCTCTTTGTGCTGAATTACACTGACCTGGAATGAACAATCATACCATGGATTTGCAGGACCCCCAATCAGCAGAGAGTGGCTGATTCCTCTTTTTCTTCCTCTGATTACCTTTCCTCTTCTTCTGCCTCTCCCTTTTTTTGGGGGTGTCTATGGTGGTGGCAATGGTGGTTTGGACTCTTGACATGCCACAGGATACCCCTGATCAAGCTAGGATGTACCACAACATGCCGTATGCCTAGCATACCGTGTATTCAAATGGTTACATACTATGTTTTGGTGTATTCGGGCTGTGATTAAACCACTATCCACCAGCGCCAGGTTCAGTGTGAGGCATTGAAAACATCTCGCATGGTGAAGGTGAAGTGTGTGCATGGCAATATATATGAATATCCATTAGTGGCTTTCTCTATTATATATAGCAGCGAAAAGTACAAAATCAAGGTTGTAGTTATTACCCATCTCACCTGCTGATTCTGATAATAAATTACCCAACCTTTCAGCTTCTTTTGAGAGAAACGTGCATAGATGGGTCCTGCATTGATATTAAGCAAAGAAACTCCATTGGGGCTACACCAGTTTGTAATGCTTCCATTTGGGTTGTTCAGAGTCCCATAAACCTTTTCACATCTGATAAACAGAATCGTTTGTCCTCTTAATACATACGCTGCTGCCTACTTGGACAACATTATTATTTATAGTAATGTCTGGCAGTAGCTTACACCTAAGAGCACCTGGGAACCTGGGTGGGCGAGCAAAACCAAATAGGTTTCCAATTGGGCTAATGGAAGTATAGTATTTTAGCTTTTACTTGGGTCATGGGCAGGTGCATCCTCTCTCCCTATTGTTCTACAGTTTTATGTGAAGGCTGTGTTATTGAAAGAGAGCGCACAGAAAATTCAATTTGTGTAAAGTGATTATGCCTACTATAAACATGTTTAGGAAACATATCTGTAGCAAAGAGGGGGCGGTTGAGCATTGAACGTGTGTAAAGAAGCACGTGTTTGGTCACACCTACAGTATATGTTTTTACTAGCAGCCTGCATACATCAACAGTGTTTTCCTAAACAAAGTGAGCCAGTGAGAGAAAAGTGATGCAACCAACACAACTCTCAACACTTGAACTTGGATGAACTTCACTTTGAAATTGACCATTTGTTTTATTGATTTTATTTTATTTTATTTTTTGTACGAGATTAATTCAGGTAATTTGTTTTGTTAAGTATAAGAGAAAGAGGTATTCACTAAAAAGTGTATGTACTAATAAAATTGGGACAAAATAAATAAAAAGAGCACAAAGTTTACAAGTCACTTGTCTCTACACACGTGTATAAGCACAGGATTTGATAGTAGTATTCCACATACATTTTGCATATTCAAGGAACTGGAGGTGCTGATCCGAAAATTCTGAAACTAGCTCACCTTGCAACAACAACCATACCACTGTCACTGAAATTAGATTTTTACCACCATTTTGATGTTTGACATGAATTACATTTGCTTTAGGCTAATTCATTTAAAATACTTTCTTTCTTGACAAAGGTCAAACACACTGAATCTGCATTGAAGCCACACCTTGTTGTAACCATGAAAACGACCAGTGAAATTGTCATTTGTGGCAGGTCTGACAGTTGTTTTATCTGTATAGATAACATTTATTCAGGGACATGTTTGATGTATAAAGGGAGCACTACTTTTTGAGGCCCCCCTTGGTCATAAGCCAGGTTGTTCTGAGTAATGCACACGGAACTGTAACACAGTCAAGGATATATATACAGTGAGGAAAATAAGTATTTGAACACCCTGCTATTTTGCAAGTTCTCCCACTTAGAAATCATGGAGGGGTCTGAAATTGTCATCGTAGGTGCATGTCCACTGTGAGAGACATAATCTAAAAAAAAAAAAATCTATAAATCACAATATATGATTTTTAAACTATTTATTTGTATGATACAGCTGCAAATAATTATTTTAACACCTGTCTATCAGCTAGAATTCTGACCCTCAAAGACCTGTTAGTCTGCCTTTAAAATGTCCACCTCCACTACATTTATTATCCTAAATTAGATGCACCTGTTTGAGGTCGTTAGCTGCATAAAGACACCTGTCCACCCCATACAATCAGTAAGAATCCAACTACTAACATGGCCAAGACCAAAGAGCTGTCCAAAGACACTAGAGACAAAATTGTACACCTCCAAAAAGCTGAAAAGGGCTACTGGGGAAATTGCCAAGCAGCTTGGTGAAAAAAGGTCCACTGTTGGAGCAATCATTAAAAAATGGAAGAAGCTAAACATGACTGTCAATCTTCCTCGGACTGGGGCTCCATGTAAGATCTCACCTCGTGGGGTCTTAATGATCCTAAGGAAGGTAAGAAATCAGCCCAGAACTACACAGGAGGAGCTCATCAATGACCTGAAAAGAGCTGGGACCACCGTTTCCAAGGTTACTGTTGGTAATACACTAAGACATCATGGTTTGAAATCATGCATGGCACGGAAGGTTCCCCTGCTTAAACCAGCACATGTCCAGGCACGTCTTAAGTTTGCCAATGACCATTTGGATGATCCAGAGGAGTCATGGGAGAAAGTCAGATGAGACCAAAATAGAACTTTTGGGTCATAATTCCACTAAACGTGTTTGGAGGAAGAAGAATGATGAGTACCATTCCAAGAACACCATCCCTACTGTGAAGCATGGAGGTGGTAGCATCATGCTTTGGGGGTGTTTTTCTGCACATGGGACAGGGCGACTGCACTGTATTAAGGAGAGGATGACCGGAACCATGTATTGAGAGATTTTAGGGAACAACCTCCTTCCCTCATTTAGAGCATTGAAGATGGGTCGAGGCTGGGTTTTCCAACATGACAATGACCCGAAGCACACAGCCAGGATAACCAAGGAGTGGCTCTGTAAGAAGCATATCAAGGTTCTGGTGTGGCCTAGCCAGTCTCCAGACCTAAACCCAACAGAGAATCGTTGGAGTGAGCTCAAACTCTCAGCGACAGGCCAGAAACCTGACTGAGCTAGAGAAGATCTGTGTGGAGGAGTGGGCCAAAATCCCTCCTGCAGTGTGTGCAAACTGATTCTGATTATGTCTCTCACAGTGGACATGCACCTACGATGACAATTTCAGACCCCTCCATGATTTTTAAGTGGGAGAACTTGCAAAATAGCACGGTGTTCAAATACTTATTTTCCTCACTGTATATATATTACTATATAGCCTTTTACAGAATTGCAGTATTCTATAAATAGCTGTGATGTAAACCAGAGTCAACATTTAGAGACCATGTACTTGGTTGTGACCCATCAGGCAAAGATTTTCTCCTTAAGGATCTTTAGGACCTTCTAAGCTTTGCTGCCCCATAGAGGAAACATCTCCACCCACATATTAAAGAAGTCCTAAATCAACAGCAGGTAGGAGTTTCACTTTTTAAAGGTGGGGAATAGTCGCATTAAGTCAAGTCCCAAAGTAAGCGCTGGCTCTAGCCTCTCCCTGGACTGCATGAACCCTGAAGGCATGTTTATTTTTTGACAGCTAGTACACAGCTGCACATACTCGCAGACATCCTTCTGCACAATTGGCCACCAGGCTAACTCCTGCACCTATAGCAGAGTCTTAAGCTGTCCCCCCCAAAGGCTAGTATGGAAATAGTGGAGGAAACCTGTGGTGAAGGTTAGTGGTACTACAAGGTATTTCTCTCCTTGATCTTTTTGTGGAAACTTCTGGTACAGTATGCCTTGATGGGCATCAAAGTTAATCCAGTGAGTAAGTGTTTTTTGGAGTTGCAGTGTGGCTTTTAACATGTTTATTGTGCCATCTCTGTCCTGAGCTTAGGCAATTTTAGACAGGGAATAGAGGAGGTCAGTCTCATGAAGGTGGATGACATTTGTAAAAATTTACTGTCTGCCTCAACCTAGATTCCACCCCACGCTATATCAAAATGATCCTATCCGCAAAACAGCTTACATTTCAAAAATAGTTTTAAAAGTAGATATGTAGTTTAATGTAGATTTTTAGTTGGAACAATCTTAATCATAGTTTTAATTTAATCAGTCTGGCAGAGGCAGCAAGCCATCAAGAACTATCTCTAAGCAAAAGGTGCCTGAGACCATGATTATCTTTTAAACAATACCCTAACCTGACAGTTAGTGGTATCACCCAGCCATGTGTTACTTTACTCATTTTCTACACTACATTTACATTAAAAGGCTAAATCATATCTACACTTCAAAGGGAAGAACAGTATAAAATGTCTGGGCACAGTTTGTTTTGCGTTCTTTTTGACTCCGATTTATTTTGTCACTGCTACGCTGTTATAAACTTCTTCATTACGAACAACGTTGTCCTCATCATTTTTTCTTACACATTTAAGCATGCAGCTACCTACATTACAAGTGATACAGCAGCCCTAGACAAAGCATCAGGTCTGGTGTTGAAATATTTTTCCAGCAGCATGGTCCACCTTATGAGTGTGTCAGATTGTCAGATTTAATGGACCCAGTCCCAGCTCACTGGCATTGGTGTGGACCTAAAAAAGTAGAGAAAGGCTGGGTTGTATATGATCAGAGGTGGGAAAAGTACACACATCCTTCACTTAATTAGAAGTACAAATACTTATATTTTTAAATACTTGGGTAAAAGTTAAAGTACTGACTATAATGTTTTACTCAAGTAGAAGTAGAGAAGTTTGGGCTCTGACATGTACTTAAGTAAAAAGTGTCCATTACAACTACCTGTTTAAGTGTCACGCTGGTAACTGCATTTATTTCACTATTGATTGTGCTAGTTAATCCAGTGGAGAAAACAGCCAAGGAAATTGTGTGAATGTGCTGCAAATGCATTTGAATCTAAAACCCTTGATAATCTTGAAGCACTTTTGCCGTCATAATCAGAATCAACAAAGACAGAATCAGTATAGGAGTCGCTTGCACAGTGAGAGCACTAAAAAGATATTTTTTGCCAAAATAGAATTCACTTTAATGTAAAGTGACAGATCACAAAATGATCTGGGTGACTCCATATTGAAGGAGCAAAATCTTGACACAGGAACATGCTGTCAATAATATACAAGGATTACAAAGACCATTTTGAAAAACTCTCCACACAAGTTTTCCAAGATGGCATTTTGGAACACAAACACATTAAAGCAAGGTTCACTATTGAGAGCAGCCAAAATTCCACAAGGATTAACCAAATTTAGTACACCCAAAGGTGGAGGCTGAGCTAAAGTAATTAGAAGACCAGGAAATTCTGTCTAAAGTAAGCTGAACCAACTGGGCTACACCTATAGTTCCAATTGTCAAGAAAAGTGGAGAAACTGTGCTGACTTTAAGTTCACAATTAAACCAGTCGTGTAGGTGGATAAATATCCATTGCCTTGTAACAAGGATATCATCAAGTCACTATCAGGTGAGCAGCACTTTTCAAAAATGTATCTTGGATCTATGCCAGATGCCAAAATTCATCCAATCAAGCTGTAATTTTCAAGCTTAACTGAGTCCGTGACCACAGTAGCCTCAAAGTCCTGTTCATGGCTGACAGACAGGAGTGGTATCTAATTTGGTTGCGGCTTGGTTGGACACATTGGATGTTTCTGTTCTATTCACTACTTTTGCAAGAATTATTATTAACATTGCTTTGCTGTCAGTTTAAACATGTCTGATAATTCTACTCAGATCTCATTCATCAACAGTTTTTGCCACAATTCTGTGAAAACTCCGATGACTGCCTTGTGTGAAGATCCTATCAGATCATATCTGAAACTTCTTAAACCAGATCACCTGGCACTATTAAACATACTATTGTCACTGATTTCACATTGTTTTCCATTCTGATGTTTGATGTGTATACTAACTGCAGTTCATCTGTAGTTTAAATATTTTTAACAAATATTTTAAGGGTTAATGCAGTGTATTGGTGGTTTGACCTTTGTCAAAAACGGATTACTTTGCATGACTTTTGCTTTTGGCCAATTTATGCAAATCATTCTTACCTAAGTCACACACCCGGAAACCATTGAAACAACTAGTATTTCTATATAATAATAAAGAAATAACAGCCAATGTCATTAAATAAAAACAAAAAACACTAAAAAGCCTTTGAATGAATATTATTACCACAGGAATATTATCTGCTATTAATTTCTATCATTCTGTTATTTAGTATTATTTTATTAATATACATGCATCTGCACAAAATGGCCTAAAAAATAGAGATATGATTAAACAGTGTTTAGAATTATTGGTGGATCATTATATCAGATTTAGCCATGACATTTTTATTTTCACTTTGTGTAACACATTTGTATACATTTTCAGAAATAAGATACTGATTTGATTGGCATGCTAGATATACATTTTTAGGTATTTCTGTATGCATTTTTAAACTAAAATGAGTTGGGTAATAATGAAGTACAAATACTTCTTTACTGTACTTAAGTAGATTTTCCTGGTAGCAATACTACAATACAATTCAATATTTATATTTAGGACAACTTTTTACTTTCTACTAGTTACATTTTTAAAAACAGGCTCATTACTTTAGTTTTAATCTATTTGGTGAAATGTCAATATTTTTCTCTCCTCACTCCTCACTGTGCTCACTGGCTTTTTTAATTAACAACTAGTGTCTTAATTCCTGACTCTCACACACCATAGATGTAGGCTAGTTTACGAAGCTCAGTAAGAAGTATGGGGTTAACGTGGATGAGAGAGGGGGAGTCAGCGATATAAACATGACTGAGAACAGACACATTCTTGATCACCTGATCATCATCATTTATTCTTTGCTTGCGTTCTTTATGATGGATGTTCAGCCGGGATACATTTATTAGGTAAGAAAATGTGAAATTCTTGGTTAACAATTAACCCTCTGGGGTCGACAAACTTGCCGGTCCATTTTGTGACTTTTTTCCTCATAACGCCAAAACGAACTTAAATTATTCTTGTCTTTTATGATTGTACAAGAGCAATACATCATTTGAATCTGTAAAGTGTCTACAATTACAATAACAGCAAAATGCTGTGATTTGTAAAATAAAGAAAAGGTCATCGTCATCTCTTTATACAGACATAAATAATAAATAATAACGTAGAAAAACTCTAAACGTCTACTTTTCATAAATAAATATTCTTTGATTATGTTATCCGTATGAAAGTTAGAATTGGTTGTTTCTTCAGTTTAACCTCATTTAACTTTTTTTTGTGATTGGCGTTCTAATGATTTACGTAATTTAAAAACACAATTTTTACATTAGTACATGTCAGAGCCATACTTTGAACACCTCAAAGTATTTCAAATGAGGTGTTCAACACAAAAAGAATTTGACTTTTAAATAAACTACATAAACATTTTCTGAAACACCAAGTTAACAGCTCAGAGTTTAAAAGGGTCAGAGAGCTTAGTAAGGTAAGAACTCTCTCTAAACTCTCTTATTTGGTTTAATACATAAAAAAAAATTTTTATATGCTATATGATGCACTTTATAGAATTGGAAATGCTATATACACATTATAGGAATATTCACATAAAAGTGTTATTGAATATCTTTCCTAAACCAACTGCTGTTGTAAAATGTGTAAAATTGTTATTTTTCTATTTGAGCAGAAAATGAAGATTTCACTGAGGCCCATGGTCAATTTTTTAGGTAAACACAGAATAAGAGTCAAATGATTTCATGTATATTTTTAACTGCATTAATACTAAATTATACATTTCTGTACAGAGATATGCATTGTCTCATTGCAATGGACATTGACCCATCAACTCGGTAAGAACATAATGGTATACAGAAGTATATCATGTTGTTTATCCCATGATAAATCATGTTATTTATCAGAAGAAAATAATTGTATGTGTATATACAGTACAGACCAAAAGTTTGGACACACCTTCTCATTCAAAGAGTTTTCTTTATTTTCATGACAATAAAAATTGTAGATTCACACTGAAGGCATCAAAACTATGAATTAACACATGTGGAATTATATATGGAATTATATACATAACATAAAAGTGTGAAACAACTGAAAAATTTCTTTTTCTAGGTTTTTCAAAGTAGCCACCTTTTGCTTTGATTACTGCTTTGCACACTTTTGGCATTTTCTTGATGAGCTTCAAGAGGTAGTCACCTGAAATGGTCTTCCAACAGTCTTGAAGGAGTTCCCTGAGAGATGCTTGGCACTTGTTGGCCCTTTTGCCTTCACTCTGCGGTCCAGCTCACCCCTAAACCATCTCGATTGGGTTCAGGTCCGGTGACTGTGGAGGCCAGGTCATCTGGCGCAGCACCCCATCACTCTCCTTCTTGGTCAAATAACCCTTGATGCCTTCAGTGTGACTCTACAATTTACATAGTCATGAAAATAAAGAAAGCTCTTTCAATGGGAAGGTGTGTCCAAACTTTTGGTCTGTACTGTATATATATATATATATATATATATATATATATATATATATATATATATATATATATATATATATATATATATATATATATATATATATACTGTATATAATATGTGTATGTTGTATTGTATATATATTTATATACCCTGGTGCATATGTGTTTATATGTAAAGCAGACATGCACAGATACAGTTTTAATAAATGAATTTATTTTCTTCCTTTCAGAAAATGTGGCTTTAAAAGGAATAGCAACACAATCTTCTTTATTCCAGAATTTTTATGCTTACCTTGCTATTGATGGTAACAGAGCATCGAGCCTGTATTCCTACTCATGCACACACACAGATGGTCAGATAAACTCATGGTGGAGGGTGGATTTGTTGGCAGTGTATGATATTAGCTATGTAATCATCACTAACAGAGGTGATGCTGTTCCAACCCGGATAAATGGTGCTGAGATTCACATTGGCAGCTCCTTAGTTAACAACGGCAATGATAACCCCAGGTGAAACTTTTTAATGTATTTATAAATACCAAAAAATAAAAAAATAATGTGTTTAATTATAAAGCTTTAACAGTTCACAAAGCATGCTATTAATTGTTATTAATGTCATGCTTCTTTGTTTTTTTTATTATCTTTTATAGATTATTTACATTACTTATTTAGGGTTTGACTACTATAAACAGATTTTATATAGACCGTATTTTATATATAAAACATTATTCCAACATCTTTCTTTCTCTTTTTTTCTACAGATGTGTTGTTATCTCTACCATCCCTGCTGGTGCCTCTGTAAGCTACACTTGCAATATGAGGGGGCGTTACGTGAACATCATCATTCCAAATATTTTCCAGTACCTCACTCTCTGTGAAGTAGAAGTCTATGGAACTCCAGGTGACACACATTTATATTTATTTCACAGTTTTATATTAATTTTAAGTTTAACAGTTGCTGAATATCAACACTGTTTTTTTCATAGTGCCTGTTTTTAGGAGAGCATTTGTGAGATTAAAGTTTAAAAGCAGTGAGGATCTCAATAATCCTTCCATGAGGGACAAAGTTCTTCAAAAGGTGTGTGTTTGTAAGACTGTACACTTAGTTGTCAGTATATTAGGTACACTTACAGTATATTAGGTACACCGATAGCTACACTTTTTGCTCATAATTGATTGTATCCTCTCTGTAGTGCTAAATGGCCTGTTGCATACCACCCTGTTATAAGAAATAATAGTATAATAAGTGCAATGAGCACCAACATTCGCCACTACGAATATGTTACTGTCATTGTTGTATTAAAATGTTTCACTAGCCCATAAATACATTTGGTCAGTGATCGATCAGTGGTGGTCTGTTTCCAGTAGATGAGTTGAGTAGATGAAGTCAGAAAAACATAACACCAGAGATGCTGGAAGGCTCTATTTTATATACATGTGTATTATGCTATATACTGTATATGAAGAATTGCAAAACACAAATTTAATTTTTCTTCATAGTTGAAATTGGTCACTGTCCATTCACCAGTACTTCAGGTCTGCTGGACAAAGGAACCAGAACTGGAAACTAAAACTTAAAATGGTAAGAAAGTGTATATGAATACTGTGATTATTACTAAAGTAAATGAAAGTAATAAGTAAACTAAATTTAAAGTAATTCTTTAACTTTTTCAAATGCTTGCTCAGACACATAAAAGCCATGTTTTTCAATTAGATCAGATATGACCCCTTTGCAGCAGTAACATTTTAATCTGACTTCATGACAGCTTTTTAAGCAAATTAAGCACCGCTTCATTAGAAGTGTAGCAGTCATACTATTTAAAAATGTCAATATCAATATTTTTGATCATCACTAAGTATCACAGGTCAGTTTGCCTGAAATCGTAGTAATAGTCGGCAAAAGGCACATCAAAAAACAATCTAAACTGGTGAGACTAAACAGTTAGAGGTTTTGGTTTAAAAAAACAAAACAAAGAAAACTAAAGGAATCAATGGTAAAAATGGTCAAATGTACAAAAAGTAAATTTCCTTTGGTGCTTAAACCACAAATATAGCATATTCTTCGCTGAATGGGCCCATAAATAATTCTAATCTCCATGCCATTGAGTTGTCCGGCTCTGAACACAAACTCATCTAATAGAAATAATTAAGTAAGCAATATAAAGTTAACCAATATTGAATCTAAATAATGTTTCTGGCTCTTCTAAAAACTTCTATTCCAATGCAAGCTTAATTCTTAATATAATCTCTCTGAAGAACATACAAATATTGGTGAAACTGGATGTTGCCTAAAAATAATACAAATTATTTGCATTTGCTGTTAGTATTATTGTTATTACCAATTTAGAGCCATAATTAACACCCATTTATGCCCTTGTCTTGATTGTAACAATAAAATAAAATAAATTTTCATGTTTTCAGGAAGCGGGAAAGTGCAGTTCTGATGGTGACTGTCCTATAATGAAAAACTTAATGAGTGCATAAAGAAGAAAAAGAAGTAGTGATTACATAACAAAGAAAGAAAAAGCCAGACGCATAAGATTTGATATGGTACAAGCTAATCAAATACACCAATGGGTAGAAGTACAGTTTCTTTTAGGAAATGTATATAGGAAAAAAATTGTGTTGTTCCTATTTACGATATTATTGATTGATGTATTTAAAATGGCTTGTTGTTTTATAAATCATTAGATTATCAGAGTTAAGCCTAGGTTTAAGTTTAAGATAATAGCTCAGAATTATTGTAGAGTTTTGCTATGTAATTATAATAAAAAACAAAACATTCAAATCAGGTTCAAAACACAGCTGTACGCATTTAAAGATTTTTTAGAGTAGTACTAAGAATTCATGTAAATACTAATAATCATAATTTTTCCTTTTTTGCTGTAATCATTTTGAAATTGTCATGACACCTAATTCAATACAGAAAATCCTTACCACCTCCCAGGCATTTAGAAATCATAAGTTTGGATAAATTCATAATGTTTGTTTTCCTCGCTGTCAAACATATCCACTATCATTTGTGATCATGATCATTTGTTTTTCTTTTTTTAATTGTACATTTTACATCAATTTCCCCCTTAGGGCATTAAATTCCCTTGAAATAGGGAACTTTTTTAGTTACTGTATATTACTTGTAATGCACAATATTGAATAATCTGTAAGAATGTGAAGAATTAATGCCCTTTAATGGTGTGCTGATTCTATGTGCCTAGTGTTCCAAGCCTGGGATGTTTCCAGAAAGAAATGAACTTTTTTATTAAATGTTTCTTAAATTTAATAAGATGAACAGCACATGCGACCACTACACAATTTCTTTTTGAAAAACAGTGTGCAAATGTACAGGTATAATGTGGACAGAGGTGGCAAAAGTACACACATCCTTTACTTAATTAGAAGTACAGATACTCATGTTTTAAAATACTCGGGTAAAAGTTGAAGTACTGATTATACTTTTTTACTTAAGTGAAAGTAAAGAAGTCTTGGCTCTGACATGTACTTAAGTAAAAAGTAGTTATTACTTCTACCTGTTTTAGCTGTTAACTGGACCTACATCATATTAATATTAGATAGATAGATAGATAGATAGATAGATAGATAGATAGATAGATAGATAGATAGATAGATAGATAGATAGATAGATAGATAGATAGATAGATAGATAGATAGATAGATAGAAAGAAAGAAAGAACTTTGTTATTGCACAATACAGGTTCACAGCAACGAAGTGCAAAAAGTAGCAAATGTGCAAATAGTGCAGAAGCCTTTGCTATGTTTTCACACGGACAGTTAATAAGGTGATACCGGAGAAACTGTACCTCTTCCAGTCAAGAAGCTTATATATATATATATATAATCATAGACATTTTACAGGTTTGAATGATTTATTGTTTTTTGATCTGTATGATCAATAAAGACAGTCATTTATGTTCGTGTCGCCATTATGAGGGAAAAACCCACAAAACGCCACCTAGAGGATTAATTGTGTAAAACATGGCGGATTTAGTGTTTGATTTGAGACTTTGTGCAAAAATAAAGCAAAAGTTTACTGAATAAAATTATTTTTCGGTGGAGTTTATTTATTCGGATAATCGGATAAGCGGGAGAAGATGGATGGATGGATGGATGGAGTTTATTTATTTATTTTATATCTAAGTAAAGAAAGGACGTCGTGAATAAGTGTATGTTTTGCTGGTGTTTTTTTTTTTCGCCTCTTTCATATTTATTTATTTATTTATGTATTTACATTTTTTTTTATATAAAAATGGTAGAAACAGGAATGCGCGCTGAATTGATAGCGTGTTAATAACATCTAGTGCCGTTTAAAATAATTGTAATTTTTTTTAAATATAAATATATTAATACAAAACGAATTAAAAATGTTGTTACCTAATGAATGTATCCAGGCTGAAGATCCACATATAGAACACAAGCAGAGAAAAGATGATGATGATCAGGAATGTGTCTGTTCTCAGTCATGTTCTCATCACTGACTCCCTCTGTCTCATCCACAATAACCCCAAACTTCTTACTGCCTTCTGCCTGCTGATTCTTATCTCCGTAAAGAGTGAGAGTCAGGACTTTATACACCAGCGGATTGAAAAAGACGCGCAGTAACAGGAAATCGGTTGTTCGGCTGAAATCTGCACGCAGTGAAAAGAAAATTTTTATATATTTCACCAAATCAATGGATTAAAACTAAAGTAACGAGCCGGTTTTGAAAATGTAAGAAGTAGAAAGATTAATCTCTTTTGATACAGGTCCATGTACTTTTATATAAACCTGGTGAAACTTATGCTGAAGTAAGTCAGGTATAATTGAAAATGGGTCACTAAATTATTAGAAAATAAATGCACACCTAGGGGGAGTGGTGGCTCCAGCGGTTAAGGCACTGGGTTGGCGATCGGAAGGTCTGGGGTTCGAGCCCCGGTATTGCGAAGCTGCCACTCTTGGGCCCTTGAGCAAGGCCCTTAACCCTCTATGCTCCGGGGGTCCCTTACGAGGGAAATATCAAGGTCCATGACGTGGGGCCGCCTTCCCGTGGGCTCACCACCTGCAGGAGGTACCGTAAGGGACGGTACTGTGAGGATTGGGCAGCAGTCGAAGGCGGGGGCCTGCTTAGACCCGAATTACGGATAAGCGGGAGAAAATGAATGAATGAATGAAATGCACACCTGAATTGGTAATGAAGCCACAATACAAAGCCTTTCGGATTTCTTAAACTTATAGGAATTAACAAATTGTTGGAGCAAGTTTATTAAGGAAAGAATACCCCTACTAGCAGTGTGGAGGTCATCAAATTGCATTTAAATTGTAGATTGCATTAAGCAGAGGAACCAAATTGAAATGCGAAGTAATATATTTTTAATTCTTAATATAAAGTGATGATTATATAATTAAATGGCACAAAAGACAATAAATCAATGTTTTATAAGCATTTATAAGCAAACCAAATAAATTGATTCACTCTACTTTCATGTTAAACAGCCTTTCTGCAAAACTACTTACTAATTACTTTTTTTGTTGTTTGCCAATTTCTCACCAGATATGAAACATGCCAGCAGGCCAGCACCGTTGCCAGTGAAAACTCTGTTTTTAAATTTTTTTTAAGATTTATAAATGGTTAGGTTATGAGAGCAGGGGTCTTGAACTTAATATCAGCTACTCATGGGTCAGGGTGCAGGAAGTGACATATGGTTTGAGCGATAAAATTTTAGAACTTAATTTTCAGTGTCATATCTGTTATTTCAAATGCCAAAATAAGAGTTGTTCCCTTTGAAACTTTGTCCAATTGTAACCAAAAATAAAATAAACATAATTATTTTTATTAACATATTATTTTGTCATGGCTTCTGGAAAAGTGTGGGGCTGAAGAGCTGTGGGTTGCTGATCCCCGACCAAGGCCTTTCCTTCTACAGTGAGAGAATTCCACTAACACAAATCATTATTAAATTCCTTCTGGTTACATTTTGGGCTATTTAGTGTGTATGTGACTGCTGTTTACAGCTTTATTCTTTACGTTTTTTTGTGTTTCCTAACATTTAAGTTTACCTTAGATAATAGTATATATAAAAACTGTGCTGATAACCACTAAAGCTTTGTTTCTGGGCCATTAGCAAATAAATTGCAAGATTTCTATTGTTGAGTGTATGAAACAATATCACAAAGAAAAACCTCTCATCTCATTCATGAGGCACAGGTAGCTCTTTGAGTAAGTGTGTGTGTGTGTGTGTGTGTGTGTGTGTGTGTGTGTGTGTGTGTGTGTGTGTGTGTGTGTGTGTGTGTGTGTGTCGTTGTGTGAGTTCTGTGTTTTAAACAACAAGGGATCAAACCCCTTTAAAAGTCTTGAACATCTAGAACCCCTGGTGGCTCAGTAGGTTAAGGCTCCATTGTTGCTGAAGGTGATGTAAGTGTATCCAGCTTTGTCTTTATTTATAAGTACACGCTCTCTGATGGTAGAGGATGTACAATAAAAGACAAACCCGATTAAAAAAAAAGAAGAAGGCATCAGCCATTGTGATTTACTGAATTAAGGCATGTGTCTGTCTGAAGGTGACAGTCATGGTTTGAGTCCAGGGGTTAATAATGTTAGTTGCTGAACTGTTCTAACTGTCAAAGTAAGTTTTTTCAGCTGGTGAAGGTTAAAAATAAAAGATAACCCCCCTAAAAATGGTGTGGTACAGTAGTCAGCTCTGATAGCTCAATTGGTTAAGGTGTTGGTGGTGGTAAGATCCTTGTTAAAAAGAGATTGTTGCTTTAACTCTGGCTTGTGAAGGGTGTGTTGCTGAGGTAAATGGTAAATGAGGCAAAATTTCATCTTACTATTACGCAATGCAATCATCAAAAAACTAAATATGAATAAAAGATTGTGAACATGAAAACCAAAGCAAGTTCACAATCGGAAAATCAAAACAGTTGATAAACAGCTGAGAGCAAAGTTAGCTGAACATTATAGTAAGGTTTTTGGGGTCCTGTCACAATTCTGACCATGTTAGTTATATTATTATTATTTTAAATCTGTGGAAAGGGATTTTTTCTGTGATAGACCTTTTTTTGTGCAATAATACTCTATTTATTTTTCTTTATAAAAATGTGCAATTACTTTTGATTCTATTTTATTTTTCTTATTATTTCTGTTTTACTTAGCATTTCCTTTTAAAGTGCCACTAGGGGCTTCTGTCACTAAAACAAATAAAAAATATGTCTCAGTCCACTACAATATAAAGAATTTACTCTTAGCTTCTTCCAGGATTTGAACGAGTTTCTACAATATGGTGTTAACATTCCTTCAAGATTCTACACTATGTTCACATGATTGCCATACATAACTGAAGGAAAACATTACATTTATACAACCATGAGCTGCCTAAATTTCTGACAGAAGGCAACATTTTCATGATTTCATTCACAGTGGTACCTCAGATTCTTATTCTTATTCCTGGCTGACAGACAGGAGTGGAACCTAATTTGGTTGGGTTTTCTCTTTATTTACCTTGACAAGCTTTTAAACGTTATTGTATTTTTTGCTTTTCTGCTCACCACAGTCATGAAAAATTATAATTACTTTAGTCTTTTTGACTCAATCCAGCCAGGATTTGACAATTTTCCTTGTACCTCTCTTATTAACAAAGTCTTGTATTCTGTGTAAGCTCAAATGAATAGTGATTAGAGGAAATCCCACCTCAGTCTCTAAATATTCTTAACCCATTGCATTGGCAACAACAACCATTCTGATATTGAAAAAATGTGAATGAGTTTAGTTCTTTTTTCTGGTACATCATGCAAATAAAACTTCACTCCATAAGCTTTCACCTTTTCACTTCACCTTACCTTAATGCAAAATTAATGCAAACTATAGATTTTCTTAAGGAAATCCTAACAAAGACAAGCACTGTGCTTTTATTTAGCTCGAAACATTGTATATTTACTATATGAAGTACTTCATATAATTTAATGTACACACTTTAAGTCTAATTCTTAAGAGGTTTTCTTAAGAGATTTGCAGCTAATAGAAAACTCACTGAAGTCAATGCTTCTTCATTTAGGTAAACACTGATCGAAGTAATATAAAAGTATCTAAAAGTTATTCCTTTTACATCTCTCTCTAAACAGACACATCATCAAATTTAGATATAGATAATGGTAACTCAGGAGGGCCAAAATTCGGGGACATTCCAAAGATAATGGAAATTAGGGAAGAGAAAATTCTGGGGATTTTTCAAAGTTAATGGTAATCAGGTGATCAAAGGGGAGGCAAACTGTGTACTACTGTTGTGGTCAATTTTTGTTAATTTTTGTGCAAATGCTGGAACTTGTGCTAAATAGCGGCAAGCGTGGGCATTATGTCTGCTCCGTTAAAAGATTGTTCTCGTCATTGAACAGTTATAAGGAAGATTTAAAGACTAGAGTATTTCGCTTTCTCACAGCATGCAGCCAATGAAGAAACATTTATTTGTCTGTATTTTACATCCTTAATTCACAAAGGTTTGGGACACAGTGTAAAATGTCAATAAAAATAAATGCAATTATTTGCAAATCTAATAAATCTGTATTATATTCACAATAAAACAAAACAAAAAAAACCACCAAATGTTTAAACTGGGATTATAAGACATTTTAAGGTCTTATAATAATAAAAAATTATTTTGAATTTGATTTGAAAAAATACAATTAATGTAAAAAGCTAAGCATCTGGTTGATTCCCAATATTTCCCATGCCTGTTCTCCATCTGGTTTACTGGTTTATCTGGCCTCAGTGCTGATACACAGTAAGACTGCAAATAAAAAAGGTGCCATTCTTGGCAACAGATGCAAATAATGCCAAGTGGCCGAGCAAACAATGGAAGGGTATACATGTAGATTTTGCTGGGTCATGTGAGGGCAAAATGGTTGTGGTTGACACACATTCAAAGTGACCTGAGCTGCAGTTAATGACGTCAACAACAGCAGACAAAATAATCAAAGTCCTGTAGTCATTACAGAGTGTGAAGTCCTTGTCATTGATAATGGACCACATTCATTGCAACCTTTTTGACGACCAATGATTTGAAACACTGCTCAGATCCATATCATCCAGCAAAAAGTATTGCTCAACTTTAAAAAGCATCTTTGGAGGTCTCATCTACTCTTTAGAGACTGCATTTTTGATGACATTTCAGCAAAATTTTTCAGAAAATTCACCATTTTTGCTAACATATTGCAACACTCAACACTTGACAACAAAGGAGTTCCCCACCTTGTTGTTTGTTTGGGGTTCCAGCTACCCAGTGTGTCTGATCAACTAACCCTAACCCTAACCCTCCCAGATACCCCTCTGCCAAGCTGGTCATTCCAAGCCAATACAGTTTGAGTTTGGAGCTTGCTTGTGATTACAGGCAAGAAGGTGATGGGCATCAGGTGTGGTGATTGGATTAATTTGGTGGCTTGCTGCGTTCTTGACCAGTTTTTATCCACTCATAGATAAAAAGGAACGACTGATTTAGCAAAATGTAATTGAGTAAAAAAGTAAGATATTTGACTTTGAAATGTAGTTAAATTAAAGTAAAAGACTTCTAAATGGAAATAGTTCAGTAAAGTACAGATACGTGAAAAGCTACTTAAGTACCGTAAGAAATATATATATATATATTTTCGTTACTGTCCACCACTGATGACTGTCTGTAATTATATTCATTGATGACAATGCCCAGACAGGTACATGCTGATATGGCTTCAGATCCTGGCTTCAGCTTTTCTAACGTGAGCAAATTATTAATGTTTCTAAGGCAAACAGCAACAAAATAGGTTGATTCATATTTATAAGACTGGAAAAACAGACAAGGTTTGAAACAATGTAAATAATAAACAGGCACTTACACCTATCTGGAACTGGATAACAAGCACTGAATGCTTGAGATTCACAAATCAACATCTCAATTCAAAAATACATTTACATGCACTGGATAATGATTTATACCACTTATTTAAGCACATTATTTTAAATACCTTTTATGGTTGTTTAATTTACTAGTAGCCAAGATCTACTTTTGTAAAAACAAATTTCAAGCATTATATAAAACACAAACAAATTCAAAAATGTTGGTAAACTAAATTGGAATATAAAATGACCAAACAAATTAATAGGAAAAATATGTAGAATGTGTCTTAGTCCTGACTTTAAATTTGTGTCTACTGTAAACTCAGATTCCAGTACCTAGCTGATGGACAGCTAATTTGTTTGTAGCTAATCCTTCTCATTTGGTTTGACACATTGGATGTTCCAGGATACTTGTCTGCTAACAAGATTTGTAAAGAATGAACAGTCTTGCTGACAGCTTACATTAGTCTGACAATTCATCTCTAAAAGGTCTGGCGTTCTGTATAAAACACATATGATTAATGCTTATGATTGATTATGATCAGGAACATGCCATGATTATTGACACAACACTGGTCACCATTCTGGTGGTTGATATAAATGCAAGTTGAGGTTCTTTGTGCATCTGCATGATCGTATGTATTGTGCCTCTGCCAAGAAAGCGCTAAGTTCATTTTCCTGTAAATCCTAATAAATAAGAACAAACAAGGTCTGGCACTTCTGGAGTTTTTACTTTTTCATTCCCAAATATATGCAAAAATTCATGCAAAAGTGTATTTTTCCTAGTAAAAAATCTTGACAATGGAAAAGAAAAACGACACTTTGCACAGTTTACCAATTACTGAAACAATTATCAACAAATTGCCATTTTAATATGATTTAAATGCACATTCTGACAGTTTTATTACAGGTTTATTAGTTTCTCTATTTATTGACACTGTATCAACAAAGTATCAATGAAAATGAAAATGAAAACAGCAGTGTTCATCTCCTAAAGAAGGAGCAAACATCAATCTGTAAAAGGATTGCTGGAAGTATCATCACATTAGATTTAGCTGTGATGGTTTTTCTTTTTGTGCATGAACAGATTATCATGCTGGATAAAACATATACCCATATTATATATTTCTGTATGCATGTTCAAAACTAGATCACTTTCATTGCTATAGGCTGTCTTCCAAAGAAAACTTGTTTGCATTCGTAAAACACAAAGTGAATTTGACTTTGAAATTAACAACATAAACATATACTGAAACACCTAGTTGACAGTACAGAGTTTAAAATTGTCAAAGAGGTGACTTTCTGATTTATGTTGACCAAGGTAAGAACATTTTATTTGCCTTAATACATTATATATTTGCTTTATGATGCACTTCTTATTTGCACAGTAAAAAGGTTTGATTCTTAAGAGCACATGCTATATTTCTTCTTAATTTTACTATGTTCTTTTCGTGCTGTTGTAAATTATGTCATCAATCAAAATGTTGTTTGAATGTTCATGTTTTAGAAGAAAATGGTGAATTCACTGAGGCCCATGCTTCCTTTTTTAGGTAAACAGTGATTGCAATTATCAAACTGAAAAAAATATTTTTCTTTTAGCTTTAGCTAACATTCATCATTCATCATCATTAACTTTTAATTAATGTATTAATATAAATTAACTATTATCTATGAATTATCAAGTAATTATTTCTATTACATCTTTCCATAAACAGGCAAGTAATATAATTACTAATTTAAGCTTATATATTATTCCACAGGGATATATATTTCCTCATTACAGTGGACATTTACATATCAAGAAGGTACAGATATAGTAGATTAATAAATAAAATACATGTTTTATATTTGTCATATTATAAAAAAAATAATAAAATTTCTTAAAGCTTGAAGAAAAGCATGATGCAAAAAAAAAAAAAAAAAATCCAATATTTATATTAATTTGGATACTGGTATAAAATAATCCTACCAAATCAGAAATTTATGTTTCCTTTTTTCTTTCAGTCAATCTGGCCTTAGGGGGAATAGCAGCACAATCTTCAACACTTTCTAACTTTTTTAATGCTCACATGGCTAACGATGGCAACAGACAATCTGATTTTTATCAGAGATCATGTAGTACTACAAATGAAGAAAATAGCCCATGGTGGAGGGTGGATTTGTTGGCAGTGTATGACATTGGAAATGTACTCATCACTAACAGAGGTGACTGCTGTCCAGAACGATTAAATGCTGGAGAGATTCACATTGGCAGATCCTTAGTCAACAATGGCAACAATAACCCAAGGTGATTTTTTTTTTTCAATAAATGTATTTCAAAATATCAGATAAGAAAATATTAATGTTAAAGAATAACACTAATATATTTTAATATTTACAACCCCGAAGTGAATTGTAAAATAAAACCCGAATGCATTTAAATTTGTAAATCTCAGAAAACCATATTTAATTAAAAATAGAACATATAAAACATATCAAATGTTTAAACTGAGGAAATGTAGCATTTTAAGTGGGGAAAAAGGTAATTTTGAAATGAATGGCTGCAACATGTCTCAAAAGGGGATCGTGGTCATCCATGGTTTCCCAAAAGAATTGAAAATTTCGATTCATCTTACCACAGAACAGAAGTCTTTTCTTCAGTCCATATTAAATGAAGGTGGTGACATTTCTGTATATGTTAAAATCTTTATCTTTGCACAGAGCTTTAACCTGCATTTATGAATGACATGGCAGTGGTTTTTGAGTCCATGCTGTGATATTTAATAAAGAATCATGTCTTTATAATGCAGTGCCAACTGAGGGCCTGAAGATCACAAACACCAATATTTAGATTTCTCTAAATTCTTAGAATCTTCTGAAAATATTATGTACCCTAAAGGATGAGATATTTAAAGTCTTAACATTTTTATTTTTAAAAACATTATTCGGAAATTGTTGTAAGGACAGTTTTACACAGATTGGTGAATCTCTGCCTATTTTTAATTCTGAGAGTCTGGCTCTCTAAGATTCTTTTTTATATGCATTCATGTCACTAAACTGTTTCTAATTAACTTGATTATTTGCTAATTGTTTTTCCAGCTCTTTTTGTTTAGTAACATTTATTTTCCAGCCTTTTGCAACCCGGTCCCAACTTTTTGGAGATGTGTTGCCGCCATCAAGTTCAGAATTTTATTTCCTTAAAATTTTACATTTACATAGTGAAAGCATTTTCTATGTTTTATTGTGAATAGAATATGGTTCAATGAAATTTGCAAATCATTGCTTTTTCTTTTCATTTACATTTTACACAAGTGTCCCAACTATTTGAAATTGGGGTTGTATTAAATTATTATTATTTGATATTAAATTTTTTTTGGTATAGATTTACAACTTTAATTATAACAAGTTATATTGAAACATTTATTATAAATATTGTAAAAACCCAGCCATTAGGGGGGCACAAGCCAGTGTACTCTTAGTGCCGGTCCCAAGCCCGGGTAAATGGGGAGGGTTGCGTTAGAAAGGGCATCCAGCGTAAAACATGTGCCAAATCAAATATGCGGATCACAAATGAGAATTTCATACCGGATCGGTCGAGGCCCGGGTTAACAACGACCGCCACAGGTATCGTTAGCCGACAGGGTACCGGTGGAAATTGGGCTACTGTTGGCCGAAGGAGGAGAAGGAGTGGAGGAAGGCGTCTACAGAGACGGCAGGAAAAGGAGCAGTGTAGGAGAGTAGAGGTTCGGGTTGGTACTTTAAATGTTGGTACTATGACGGGTAAAGGGAGAGAGATAGCTGATATGATGGAGAGGAGAAAGGTAGATGTGTTGTGTGTTCGGGAGACCAAGTGGAAAGGGAGTAAGGCCAGGAACATTGGAGGTGGGTTTAAACTGTTTTATCATGGTGTGGATGGGAAGAGAAATGGTGTAGGGGTGATTCTGAAAGAAGCATACAGTAAGAGTGTAGTGGAGGTGAAGAGAGTTTCTGATAGGGTGATGATCGTGAAGGTGGAAGTTGAAGGGATGATGATAAATGTCATCAGTGTCTATGCTCCACAAGTTGGCTGTGAGATGGAGGAGAAAGAAAGATTCTGGAGTGAATTAGATGAAGTGGTAGATGGTGTACCTAGGAAAGAACGATTGGTGATTGGGGCAGACTTTAATGGGCATGTAGGTGAAGGGAACAGAGGTGATGAGGAGGTGATGGGTAGGTATGGTTTTAAGGAGAGGAATGTGGAAGGGCAGATGGTGGTAGATTTTGCTAAAAGGATGGAAATGGCAGTGGTGAACACGTATTTTAAGAAGAAGGAGGATCATAGGGTGACGTATAAGAGTGGAGGAAGGAGCACACAGGTGGATTATCTTCTGTGTAGGAGATGCAACCTGAAGGAGATTGGAGACTGTAAGGTGTTGGCAGGGGACAGTGTAGCTAGACAGCATCGGATGGTGGTCTGTAGGATGGTTTTGGAGGCGAAGAAGAAGAGGAGGAAAGTAAGGTTTGAAAGAAGAATAAGATGGTGGAAACTGAAGGAGGAAGAGTGTAGTGTGAGGTTCAGGGAAGAGGTCAGACAGGGGCTTGGTGGTGGTGAAGAGGTGCCGGATGATTGGGCAACTACTGCAGGAGTGATGAGGGAGGCAGCTAGAAAAGTACTTGGTGTGACATCTGGAAATAGAAAGCAAGACAAGGAGACGTGGTGGTGGAATGAGGAAGTGCAGGAGAGCATTAGGGGAAAGAGATTGGCAAAACAGAAGTGGGATCGACAGAGTGATGAGAAGAGTACAAGGAGATGCGGCAGCAGGTTAAAAGGGATGTGGCGAAAGCCAAGGAAAAGGCATATGAGGAGCTGTATAAGAGGTTGGACACTAAGGAAGGAGAAAAGGATTTATACCGATTGGCCAGGCAGAGAGACCGAGCTGGGAAGGATGTACTGCAAGTTAGAGCAATAAAGGATGGAGAGGGAAATGTGTTGACTAGTGAGGAGAGTGTGTTGAGAAGATGGAGGGAGTATTTTGAGCAGCTGATGAATGAGGAAAATCAGAGAGAGAGAAGGTTGGAGGATGTGGAGTTGGTGAAGCAGGATGTAGATAGGATTAGTAAGGAGGAAGTGAGAGCAGCGATTAAGAGGATGAAGAATGGAAAGTCGGTTGGACCAGATGACATACCGGTAGAAGCGTTTAGATGTTTAGGAGAGATGGCAGTGGAGTTTTTAACCAGATTGTTTAACAGGATTCTGGAAGGGGAGAGGATGCCTGAGGAATGGAGAAGGAGTGTGCTGGTACCGATCTTTAAGCATAAGGGAGATGTGCAGACCTGCAGTAACTACAGGGGAATTAAGTTGATCAGTCACACCATGAAGTTATGGGAAAGAGTAGTGGAAGCCAGGCTGAGAGAAGAGGTGACCATCTGTGAGCAACAGTATGGTTTCATGCCGAGGAAGAGCACCACAGATGCCTTATTTGCTTTGAGGATGTTGATGGAGAAGTATAGAGAAGGACAGAAGGAGCTGCATTGTGTATTTGTGGATTTAGAGAAAGCGTACGACAGGGTGCCGAGAGAGGAGTTGTGGTATTGTATGAGGAAGTCAGGTGTGTCAGAGAAGTATGTGAGGGTGGTGCAGGACATGTATGAGGACAGTGTGACGGCAGTAAAGTGTGCAGTAGGTACGACAGACTGGTTCAAGGTGAAGGTTGGACTGCATCAAGGATCGGCCCTGAGCCCTTTCCTGTTTGCAGTGGTGATGGACAGGTTGACGGACGAGGTCAGACAGGAGTCTCCCTGGACTATGATGTTTGCAGATGATATTGTGATTTGTGGCGAGAGTAGAGAGCAGGTTGAGAAGAGCCTGGAGAGGTGGAGATATGCGCTGGAGAGAAGGGGAATGAAAGTCAGTAGGAGTAAGACAGAGTACATCTGTGTGAATGAGAGGGAGGGCAGTGGAGTGATGCGGTTGCAGGAAGAAGAGGTGGAGAAGGTGGAGGAGTTCAGGTACCTGGGGTCAACAGTGCAAAGTAATGGAGAGTGTGTTAGGGAAGTAAAGAAAAGAGTGCAGGCAGGGTGGAGTGGGTGGAGAACAGTGACAGGAGTGATTTGTGATAGAAGAGTATCTGCAAGAATAAAAGGGAAAGTTTATAGGACTGTGGTGAGACCTGCGATGTTGTATGGATTAGAGACAGTGGCATTGAGTAAAAAACAGGAGGTGGAGCTGGAGGTAGCAGAGCTGAAGATGTTGAGGTTTTCCTTGGGAGTGACGAGGATGGACAAGATTAGAAATGAGTTTATTAGAGGGACAGCACATGTAGGATGTTTTGGTGACAAGGTGAGGGAGGCGAGATTGAGATGGTTTGGACATGTGCAGAGGAGGGACATGAATTATATTGGTAGAAAAATGCTGAAGATGGAGCCACCAGGTAGGAGGAAAAGAGGAAGGCCAAGGAGGAGGTTCATGGATGTGGTGAGGGAAGACATGCAGGTGGTTGGTGTAAAAGAGGCAGATATAGAGGACAGGGTGGTATGGAGACGGATGATCCGCTGTGGCGACCCCTAATGGGAGCAGCCGAAAGAACAAGAAGAAGATTATAAATATTGTAAATGCCATGAATTTATGCTTAACATTAAGTCACTCATTAGTTTAGTATTGCTGAATTTAAAGTATTGCAAAGTAAGACTTCAGAAAACATAAAAACTACAGGTCTGTATATGAATAGAAAATAAATTTTTACTGATGCAAATCATGTAATTCTGACAAAAGAGTTGAAAGTATTAATTGGTTGGTATTAATAGCTGTTGATTTCTCAATTCTGAATAATCATAACATGTTGATTATTTATTCACCCAAGAACTCTGAAAGTACACATATCAGAGTTGTGATTTTTTTTAATAAGTAATAATTAACTTTAAAATAAGCCTAAAAAAATGTTTTTATATTTTTCTTTTTTCAGGTGCCTCATAATCTCTGGCATCCCTATTGGTGGCACTGCAAACTACACTTGCAATATGGTGGGCCGTTATGTAAATATCTTCCTTACCAATATTTTCCAGTACCTTACACTCTGTGAAGTGGAAGTCTATGGGGTTCCAGGTTGCACTTTTTTATTAAATGTATTATTTCAAATATATTTGACAAGTTTTTCCTCAGTTGCTAATTATCAGTTTTGGTGACTTTTTTTTTAGTGCCTGTTGTTAAAAGAGTGTTTCTGAGATTAAAATTTAACAGCCGTGAGGATCTCAATAACCCTACCATGAGGGACAAAGTTCTCCAAAAGGTGTGTTTGTACTAAATTATACTTGATTGTCAGTTTATTAGGTACACAGATCTTGTAGCTACACCCATAGCAAATAACTGTTTGGAGTCCATCTTTTGCATAGCACAGTGTGTTGTAGTGATGAAGCCCACTGCTATTGCTTCACCAGATACACACATCTGGTATGCATAATGCATAATACATAATATTTTTTTCTCTACAGCTTAAATCTGGCAAAATCCCTCCTTCGGTATTTCAGATCCGTTGGACAAAAGAACCACAACCTGAAACTAAAACTTAAAAATGGGTAGGAAATTCTGTAAAAATACTAATGCTACGCTATTGCTACTGTCATGAATACACCCCTCGTGAGTACACATAAGTACATCCCTCACATTTCAGTGACTATTTAAGTATATCTACTCAAGAGAGACAATACTATAGAAATAAACTATATTTGAGTAGTCAATGTGCAGCTTGTATAGCAATACATATTTACTGTCCTCTGAAAATAACTCAACATACAGCCATTATTGTTTGAATATTTAGCAACAAAAGCAAATACACCCTAAGTGATGCAAAGCCACATGTCCTATTCATCATGTTTATGTTTTTGTCTGCTTGACAGAACCATACAAATTTGGGTATCTTGTATTAGAGCAGTTAAAAGTTGGTGCTTTAAGTACAATTATCTTATACTGACCACTGGATGTTTAACATGGCACCTCATGACAAAGAACAATCTGAAGATTTGAGAATTAGAATTGTTGCTCTCCACAAAGATGACCGCGGCTATAAGAAGATCAGTAACACCCTGAATCTGAGTTGCAGTACAGTGGCCAGTGCAGTACAGTAGCCCACTTTTATCAGGAACTGTTAACATTTAACGGTTAGGTAGGGCATTTTTAGCTGTGAGTCCCAAAAGCTGTGGCAGGGTTCCCTGGTGGTCTAGTGGTTAGGAGGTGGTGTTCTCCAACCCCAGCATTAGGGTTGCACAAGCCAGTCAACTCTTAGTGCCTGTCTCAAGCCCAGATGAATGGAAAGGGTTGTGTTAGGAAGGGCATCCAGCGTAAAAACCTGTGCCAAATCGAACATGCGGATCATAAATACGGACGAACCGCTGTGGCGACCCCTAATGGGAGAAGCCAAAAGAAAGTTTTAACAAGTTAGCCTTTATATACTCACATTTGTTTCTTAGACAATAATGGCTGTATGTTGAGTCTCTTGAGAAAATATAATAAAATGGTTGCTGAAATGTGAGGGGTGTACACACTTTTGTGCGATACTGTACATCCATAGCCACAGCCTTTCCAAATCATGAACTGTCGGGTGTTTGCACATGTTTCAAATTTTCCTAGTGAACCAATGTATTCATTAAAAGTACGACTTGTATGTATGACTTTAAAGCACTTTTGTACATAACTCTGGATAATGACATCTGCTAAATTCTGTAAACGTGTGTGTATGTAATACATATATTAATGGTTAAGGTGCTGGGTTACTGATCGGAAGGTCAGTGGTTCAAGCGCCAGTATTGCCAATCTGCCATTCTTGTGCCCTTGAGCAAGGCCCTTAACCCTCTGTGCTCCAGGGGCACTATATATTGCTGACCCTACACTCTGGCCCCAGGTGCCAAACAAGCTGGGATATGCAAAAAAAAAATTTTCACTGTGCTGTAATGTATATGTAAATAATAAAGGCTATTCTATTCTAGATACACAATCTCAATGTGTGCTACCAAATGGTTAATGGTTAAGATGTTGAACCAGAAGGTCATAAGTTCAAATTCCAGCATGCACCAACATGCCAGCCAATGCCAAGCTGCCAAGCTTAATTTCTTTTTTTTTATCTTCATTCATCTTCATCAAAAATCATTACTTTGTTACTAAATTATTACAAAATTACTAATTAATCACAATTTTTTATATCATTTTAATATAGTTTTAGTTTCTAATATCTAAAATATGGTAAAATTAGATAGAGTGATGACCAAATTAAAAGATGATCTAATATCTAACTACATATAAAAGGTGGTATCAAAATGTTTAGAGACTAGATCTGTTTACAAGCAAGTACTTTATTTATCTACATTTACACATTATCACATTCATAATAGTTCCCATTGTACAGCAATACAGCGCTCCTAGCGTAACTGCCACTTCTGAAATATGCCCTGGAAGTCTTCTTTTAGAAGCTCACCTGGGAGGGGATCTTGCTGACAGGGTGTTCTACAGTAACTTGCCATCCATGATAAAATCTTAGACGTGGTTAACGCACGTGGACCAAAGAACGCCAGTTGAACTGCTCCCAGTGTACACAGGATGATGTCTTTTGGCACACTGACTTATGAAGGTCAGTAGTCCCTGTGACTGTGCATGCAGACTTTTGCTGCCATCTGTTGGCATACTACAAAAGTAGTCTCAAACCTTTTTTTATATACCTTGTATCTTGCTACAGAAATCACTCTGTGTTTTAAAATGTATTACAGCTCTCCTATACTATTAAGCAGACTGTATTAAATATGTACAGCTTAATATCTTAAAATGATATATACTTATACTTTCTGTGTGTGTGTGTGTGTGTGTGTGTGTGTGTGTGTGTGTGTGTGTGTGTGTGTGTGTGTGTGTGTGTGTGTGCATATAATATAGCAAACAATATCTCTCTTGTTCAAAGATGCAGAGAGACATCCATGCACATTCTGCTTGATGAAATACAGTATGTCCTGGACATGCAAGCGGGCTCTGATTATGTAGTACACATGGAGGAAGCACAAACTAAAAAAAACAGGCTGGTGATCAAGTGCTTATCCTGCTAACCCCAAAAAGGGGGGGTGAAGAGTTTATTTTAAATCTTCTTCCTCTTCTGGCTGCTCCCATTAGGGGTCACCACAGCGGATCATCTGTCTCAAAGAGATTATTTTAAATAAATCATTTTTAAAAAAAAGTCTGTCTCTGTTTCTTCTAAAATTGTTTGAGAGATCATAATTCAGTGTGTACAGATGTTTTTAAATGTACAAGAATATACTGTAAAGTGTATAATTCACATTGATAAAGTTCTCAGTATTTATTAATGACTAGTTGATTGGTATATAATGTGTATGTACACACACACACACACACACACATTATAAAATAAATAAATAAATAAAAAAAAAATTATATATATATATATATATATATTACCAGTGTGTAAAGTGACTTGGCCGAGTACAAGCAAACATAAAAAGACATGTGGCAAAAGAGGGTGTGGTTGAGCATAGGTTGCAAATGACATATGGCATACACACAAAGGGTTCTGTAGTAGTGTTTAGCATTTATTTTGCATTATTTAAAGCACCTGAAGTGCATTTTAACTTTTACACTCACTAGCCAATTTATTTGGAGTGGTTAAAACACCACCTTGCTTTCAGAACAGCCTCAATTCTTTACAGTATAACATGGATTTCTTAATGTGTAGGAAACACATCAGTTCTGGTCCATGTGATTGCATTATATCACTGAAAGAAAACATTCCACACATCATTCTGAAATCACCAGCAGCCAGACAGGTTAATTCCACTAATGCCAATTTTTAAAACAAAACAATGTAAAAACAAAAACAAATATTTATCAGATCAGGCAGTGTTTTCCAGTTTAAAGTCCATTCCTATTTTAGCTTTAGATCCATGTTCTTGGCTGACAGTCAGGAGTAGAACCTAATTTGGTTTAAGCTGGTCCACCTCATTTGGTTTGATGTAATGTATGTTGCAAAACCCTTTTGCGTTTACTCACGTTAAAAACGATCATTACTGTAAACCTTCTTTGAGCTTTCTCTGTAAACTCAGATGAATGCTGTGTGTGAAAATCCTAGATCAGTCTTACATTTCTCAAACTATCTCATCTGTTACAACACCGTTACTGTCATCACTGAGATCACTAAGATAAAAGTTTTTTACTATTCTGAAGTTTAATGTTTGCAATTCTAAATGAATCTGTAATGAATAAATGTATCTGTATTTGCATTATTTTACGCATTTTTCCTTCCAGCACTCCAAGAGCTTTAAGCAACCCAGATAAGAATGGGTTCCCTCTTGAGTCTGGTTCCTCTCTAGGTTTCTTCCTTATGCCATCTCGGGGAGTTTTTCCTTGCCACAGTTGCTCATCAGGGACAAACGAACTTACAAAGAACATATTTACTTTTAATCGCCACATTATCTGTGTAAAGCTGCTTTGAGACAATGTTCATTGTTAAAAGCGCTATACAAATAAAAATGCATTGAATTGAATTGAGTAGCCTGATGCAAATTTCATTCAAAGTACTACTTTTCTTACAAAAATTCCTCCAAGAAATCCTAAACCTCTGTATTTGAAATCAACACCCCTTATGCTGTGTTACAACTAACAGCACAGCTTTCAAACTGTATTTATACTTCCAAACTCATTTAAATGTGTATACATGAATTGTTTATTTATATATCAATATCAATTCATATTGTTTATCCATATTTTTAGCATGTATTATGGATTATAAATATTTTTTAAATTCTTTAAATAAAATGCTCCTGCAATTTAAACAGCTCAAATTTGGATATTTTAGCCCATTTCTGACATTGTGTCCCTGAAAAATAAATACTCTTTCTTTTGAAACTCGATTAAACTGTATTTATCTCTCAAAAGAGAAACAACAATTGATCTGACATAAATTAATTATCTGGTGATGTATTTATTAATTCAGTATTTCTGATGACACAATCTCTTTTAGCAGTGACATAAAAAAAAAAAAAAAAAAAAAAAAAGTTTTCATCAATCGAAGATAGACTGATTCCTGAATTACTTGTAATACTGGATAAAACCTGAACCTGTTTTATTTATTTTTGTATAGATTTTTTCCCTAACCATATGACTCCGTCTGTGGCAAACTTGTTTGCATTTGTGAAGCACAACGTGCATTTGCCTTTTAAATAAACTACATAATTATTTAGCAAAACATCTCATGGACAGCACAGAGTTTTAAAGGGTCAAAGAGATGACTTTTGGGTTTATTTAGAGCAAGGTAAGAAATCTCAAACTTTATTTATTTGTCAAAGTAAATTACTATATATATATATATATATATATATATATATATATATATATATATATATATATATATATATATATATATATATATATATATATATATATATATATATACATATACTACTATATGATGCACTTAATTTAAATGGATGTACCCAGTAAACGTCTTAACTGATTTGCTTAATCAGTTGGCTACTATTATCTTTCTTTCCTTTACAAGTGCTGTTGTAAATCATCTAAAGTTCTTATCTTTCTATTTTAGAAAATGGAGAATTTACTTAGACCAATGCTTCTATTTTTAGGTAAACAAATTTTCAAGTGTTCACATTTTCACTATGTCCCATGTTCACTAATATGATATATATATATATATACACACACACACACACACACACACACACACACACACACACACACACACACACACACACACACACACACACATATTTTAACTTATAATTTTATACATTTTAGAGATTTTTATAAAATACATATCAATTGTTATCCCAATAAGTATGCACATAATAAAATGTTACATTTTGGATTCTCTATTTTTGCACAGGCATATGCATTTTCTCATTGCAGTGGATACTCACCCTTCAACAAGGTAGGTATATAGTAAAATACACATAAATTGTTTTAATCAGAAATTCTCAAATATGTAAAATTCTAAATTTCATAATAAAATAAATTATAAAGCAAAACAAAATCACTACAGTTTTAGATTTTGGACCCCAGTGCATTTGTATGTGTTATTAATAGTTTTTTTTCCCTCTACAGCCAATGTGGCCTTAGGAGGAATAGCAACACAATCATCATTATTTACTAACAATTTCTATCCTAACTTTGCTATCGATGGCAAAAGAACATCTATCATGGGTTCCGGATCATGTACACACACAAGTACTCAGAATAACCCATGGTGGAGGGTGGACTTGTTGGTGGTGTATGACATTAGCAATATAATAATCACTAACAGAGGCGACTGCTGTGCAGAACGGATAAATGGTGCTGAGATTCACATTGGCAACTCCTTACTTAACAACGGCAACAATAACCCCAGGTAATTATTGTAAAGAGCAATGTAAAAATATCAGCATAAAGGGAAAATAGTTTACTTTAAGGAATTATATTATTTATATATTGATTTCTGCAAGTTTTTTAAAATTTAGCAGGAATTATTTATATACATTGACAACCTTAAGAAGAAGCATTGGTTTGAACCCCTGACTTTCTGTTCAGTAACTCATAGCCTTAAATGTTGAATTACGAATGCTCATAATGCAATGTGGAATTGTGACTGATACCTAATACATAGATTTTTATAGTAAAGGATAGCAGTTTAACAAAAAATGTAATCTGCCTTTTTAATAAATTAAAACTTAATAACTTTTAACTATTATTATAGTTGATTTCAGGTTGGATACAGCTTTGATGCTTTCTAAAGCATTATTAACTGTATATTTAACCAACTATTTAACATTTACTCTCTCTCTCTCTCTCTCTCTCTCTCTCTCTCTCTCTCTCTCTCTCTCTCTCTCTCTCTCTCTCTCTCTCTCTCTTTCTCTTTCTCTTTGCAGATGTGTTGTTATCCCTAGCATGCCTGCAGGTGCCTCTGTAAACTACACGTGCAATATGATTGGTCGTTATGTGAACGTGATCATTCCATATGTTAGCAAGGCTCTCTCACTCTGTGAAGTGGAAGTCTATGCAGTTCAAGGTTACACTTTTAAATTTAAGTAAAAATTTATTTTATACTTAAAATAAAAATAATTTTTCAAGACTTGACAAAAAACTAACATTGTCCACTCTTTTGTAGTGCCTGTTATCAGAAGGGCATTTCTGAGGTTAAAATTAAACAGCAGCGAGGATCTTATTAACCCTACTGTAAAGGACAAAGTTCTTCAAGAGGTGCGTGCTTGTGAGAATGTCCACTCCGTTCTCGGTTTCTTAGTTATGTGTAAGTTGTAGCTACACTTATTAGCAACTACTGATTGTAGCACAGCTTATTACCCCACTTAATGGTTAAAAGCTCACTGTTAGCAGATTTATTTCTAAACCCACACTTCTAAAAAATATTAAGAAAACACTTAAATCAAACATTGGATCATGAAGAATAACAACTTTACTTATATACACTATGTTTCCAAATGTATTGGGTCACCTGACCTTTCCTATATGTGGTTCTTTTCCAAACTGTTACCACAAAGCTGCAGGCACTCAATTGTAAATTGTAAATTTATTATTTCCCTCACATTTCTACAAGCAATACCCCATAATGACAACATAAAAGAGGTTTGTTCAAATCTTTGCAAATGTATTAAAATAAAAAAATTCATAAATATTTATGTACACAGACACAAACACAGCCTTTGCTCATTACTTTGTTGAAGCACTGTTGGCACCAATTACAGCCTTATGTCCTGATGCTTCAAGCTTGGCACACCTATTCTTGGGTATTTTTTCCAATCTTCTTTGCAGAACCTCTCAAGCTCCATCAGGTTGGATTGAAAGCATCAGTTCACAGCCGTTTTCAGATCTCTCCAAAGATGTTCAATCAGGTTCAAGTCTGAGCTCTGGCTGGGCACAGAGTTGTTCAATAGCCACTCCTGTGTTATCTTGGCTGTGTGCTTAGGGTCATTGCCCTATTAGAAAATCAACCATTGCCTCAGTCTGAGAGCAAGTTTTCAAGGATGTCTCTGTACATTGCTGCATTCATCTTTTCCTCAATCCTGAGGGTTTTAAGTTCCTGCCACTAAAAAACATCCCCACAGCATGATGCTACCATCACCATGCTTCACTAAAGGGATAGTATTGGCCAGGAAATGAGCGGTGTCTGGTTTTCTAAAAAACATAATGCCTGCCATTCAGGCCAAAGAGTTTGATCTTTGTTTCTCATGGTCTGAGAGTCCTTCAGGTGCCTTTGGCAAACTCCAGATAGGCTCTCACCTGAGTTTTACTGAGGAGTGGCTTCAGTCTGGCCACTCTACCATACAGGCCTGATTGGTGAAGTGCTGCAGATATTGTTGTTTTTCCAGAAGGTTCTCCTCCATAGAGAAACACTGGAGCTCTCAGAGTGACCATCATTCTTGGTCACCTCCCTGACTAAGGCCCTTCTCCACAATCACTTAGTTTGGGTGGGTGGCTTGTTCTAGTAACAGTCCTAGTAGTTCCAAACTTCTTCCATTCACAGACGATGGAGGCGACCGTGCTCATTGGGACCATCGGTGCTGTAGAAATGTTTTTATTCCCTTCTCCAAATCTGTGCCTTGATGCAGTCCTGTCTTGGAGGGCTACAGACAATTCCTTGGACATTATTGCTTGGTTTGTGCTCTGACATGCACTGTTAACTGTGGACCTTATAAAGTCAGATGTATGCCTTTCCAAATGATGTCCAATAAACTACATTTACCACAGATGGACAATTAATTTATAGAAACGTCTTAAGGTTGATCAGTGTAAACAGGGTGCAACTGAGCTCAAGTTTGCATGATATGGCAAAGGCTGTGAATACTTATGTACATTTTTTTATTTATTTTTTTTAATAAATTAGTAAAAATTTCAAACAAATTTCTTTCACATTGTCATTATGGGGTATTGTAGAATATTTAGAAAAAAAATAAATTTTATCAATTTGGGACTAAGGCTGTAACATACAAACCTTCTGACACATCAATCCTTCTTGCATCAGCCAATAGGGTTGCAGATACCTCGATACAAGATACAAGACCCTTATAAAACACAAATATAGAGTCAATTTGGTCAGAAAGGATAAGGAGAAAGCAAATGACTGTGACCACCAACTGCAATTTATTTTTATGGTGGTCATGCTGTTGCCTCTCTAGTGCACCTGTTTTTTGAGAGGTGTAAATATAAAGCTGTATTTTTTATGCTGTTAATTTACAAAGCACAGTAATGACATTGTTTCTCTATAGATCAAATCTGCCAATGTGCAATTAGCTGTATTTCAGCTCCGCTGGAGAGTGGAACCAGAATTGTTTGGACACTTGGGTAAGAAATACTACTGCTGCTTCTGTTAATAATAAAATAAAAAATCTTAATGACAATGATAACAAAAGCAATTATCATCATCATCATCATGCACAAAGACATGGTACAAAGCCATAACTTTAGGCCAAGTGTGATTTATAGATTCATTTCTAATGTATGTTTCGACCATAGACAGTGGTGGAATATTCTGTCCGTAAAATGAAAGAATGAACAAACAGGGTTTCCATTTTCTGAAGGAACAAATGGGTGGCAGTGCATCAAGATGTTATTAGCCATATCTGGTGAAGATTGGATCAAATTTATTTGAGTGGAAATTCATACAGGCAAACAACTTTAAATAGGATGTCATAAGGTGCAGTGAAATGTACAGTACCTAATTGAGTGGATAAAAATCATCTACTGCCATATGCATCTTAGCTAGAAGTAAATTGAGAGGAAAAAATGTCTGGCCTTACTGTTCCTCCCTTCTGTACACATGTTGTCCTGTACATGCCTTTTAAATAAAATGCAAATCCTTGTAATCACAAATAATGTAAGATAAGGCTTTTTAAGCAATTAAGCACAGATTCACAAAAAAAGTGTTAGTTGGCAGCCATACTGTTTACAATATCAACATATTTTAATAATTATTGAGGATCTTTGCTTAGCGGTATGACAACAGAGTATTAAAGATAGGTTGCAAATCCTATATTTATTGTGTGAAACTATGTTTTTAAGTTGGATCGTATTCATACGATTAATTAACTAATTTTAAAATGGATAATGGTTAAAAAACAATACTGAATCATGCAAATATGATGAATGTTTATTATGAATATATTTATTAATTAAATATAATTATGTAATGAATAAATTATTTTAAATTGGTGCACATATGTAAAGAGTTCAATCCTTTTTACATCCAGAAGAAATCTCAGTCAACATATTAAGTAGCGGAGAACAAGTTTGTTTAGAATTAATAATAATAATAATAATAATAATAATAATAATAATAATAATAATAATAATAATAATAATAATAATAATAAACTTTAATGGAAGGAATGAAGACATTTGCTAAATTATGCTTAAATAAGTCTAACAGTATAAAAGAATATATCTTTGGAAAATAAAGTATTAAATATTAAGTACAAAATTATTAAACACACACACACTTATATACACAGCTGTAATACCCATATGTGGTCTAACAAATGTAAACTATTTCATAAACAATTACTATTTATTACATTTTATTTAATCAATTTAATTTGATGTGCCAATTTAATTGATTATTCAGTTCAATTAATATTACAAAAACTGCATTGCATTAAATAGATTTTTTTATTTTATTTTTATATTTAATTTGTATAAAATATTACACAATTCAGTTTTATATATAATTTAACCAAGACATTTTATTGAAAATTGCATACAAAATGTAAACTGTTGATGTTTACAAACGGTAGTAATAATAAACTACGTTACTAAAAAACGACAAGCAATGTCATGTTTTGCATTTCTTCCACCAAACATTTTACAGAACTGTGACTTAAAAACAAAGGTACATATCAAGCTGTGAATTTTGTGTACCATTACACCCCTAGAACCTAATAATCAATAATTAGCCAAAATAATTCTCCTGCTACAACTCTAACTTTCTGTACACATAATCACTGTAAAGCAGCTGTTCAACACTAATTTCAAAAATTTGGGAAAAATAAAAATAAGGACAGAATGCAAATCTCATAATCCCATATTCTATTCACAATAAAACATAAAAAAACATAGATGTATAAACTGAGGAAATGTACCATTTTAAGGATAGAATAAGTCATTTTAAATTTGATTACTGCAAATTTAATCCCAGACAGTTCATCTGGGAACTGTGTAGATCAGTTGCTGAAGTTTTGGGAGACAAATTTTGTCCCACTGCAAGCAGGCCAGTTCAACATCTGGACTCTACTACAAAGCCATGCTGTTGTGATGGATGTAAGATACGGTTTTGTCTTTAAATATGCAAGACCTTCTCCTAAAAAGGCATCATCTGGCTGAAAGCATTTGTTGCTATAAAAACCTGTATATACGTTTCACATTGATGGAGCCTTTCCACATACTTCTTCCCAGAGAAGATGGCAATTTTTAAACAATGAAGTTTACAAACAATGATTTCTGGAGGTGTTTCTCAGGCCATGCAGTGTTTTCCATTAAAGCATCATGCCTGTTTTTGATGAAGTGAAGTGCCTGAAGGTTCAAAGATCACGGGCACGATTTTTGCCCTTGTTCTTTGCACATAGAGATTTTTTTATTTTCTCTTAAAATTTTGAGGATATCATGCACTGAAGATAATAAGCCTTCACATTTTGATGTTGAGGGACATTATTCTAAACCTGAGACTCCTTCTCTAAATGTTAAATCTCCAGAAAGTTCATTATTAGAAAGCACAAGATGTCAGTTTCAAAAATGTAAGAGCAATTTGGTAACACTTGTTTTATAATACAAATCTTTCACTTTATAATTTTTTTAAGTTTGCAGAACATCAGTATTGATTCATGTATGTATTTTTCCTGTAAAATGACAGAATGTCATTCTGATTTGCAGGTGTCAAAAATAAATCTTGAGAAGATGAAGTGGTGAACAAAAGAAATCTTAAGAAGTAGAGGAAGAACAACAACAACAATGAACAATACATGAGTGAGGATTTGGTGTAGCATATGGAATTACTAGATATCTGATTAAATATGCACTATTATTAGACATATATTGTACATTGTAAATTGTTTTACTTTTGGAAATTGTTATTTATATGTACCATCAAATGACTCATGTACCATCAAATGATCAAATATTTGCTTGTTGAATTTAACACAGTTAAACCTTGGTTTGAGTTTGTATATAAGATATGATTACAGTATGCTAATTACATTTTGATCACAATTATAATTGTAGATATTTTCAGTAAATATTTTCATTAGAATAAGTGGAAAGGTAATAATTTCTATGTAAACATAATGGTAAACAAAACTTTAATAACAGATGAGCTTAAAAAACATCTGCACCATTTACAGTTTTCATTACAGAAGTACCAGAAGGATGTTTTGTACAACAGGGTTATGAATTGATAAATAGTTTGAAATATCATGTTATGACAATCCAACTTCAACTTACTGTGACCTCTCAGTCAATCAGAAATGTCTACCAATCATTACAATTCTAATGAATTTAGTTTTCGTTTAGGAGCATGTTTAAAACACGTCATTGTACTAATGCTGTCTCTGTTCTATGAAAAAACCCAAATCCTGTTAGATACATTTCATGAATGCTATTTTTATATTAGAACGAGGATAATTGCTGTGTCACAATCTTTTCTAGGATCCTGAAGATAAAGTGAAGATTTAATACTGGCTAAAGTTACACAGCAGACATATTCAGGTTTTCTGGGATCTGTAATTAACAATGAATGGAATTGTCTGGTTAAGTTTATACATACTGTATTTTATGTTAGTAAAAAAGGATATTTTGAATTTGTCTTTGTAAGAAAATATTTATGATTATTATAAAAATGGCTTAAACAGCTTCTTTGCCAGGTGATGCATACAATTGTACGCGGGAGAATTACCTTTATTTAATTCTACACATTAATATTGTTTTATCCATTTTTGGTAACCACAATTCATTAACATCCTTCTGAACTTTAGAAATAAAAGACTAATATGCAACAGTCCTGCTTCCATTTTAAAGTATCTTGCTCACATTTAATTTTAATTAGGTTACAAAAACAAACTTTGACAATTTCCACATTTTTGTTTAGCTAGGGAGACTTATTGTGTAACCTGAAACCTGAGACCAGAGTTTCCAGTCAATGCACTCAGCAGATAGCCTGTTTGTCTGCTCCCTGCCCTTGGCTATGGATTGCCACCAAGTAAGTAGGCTTGTACTGAGACAATAAGCTATAATGCAAGAATTGATGAAAGCACAATCCTGAGTGGGATGGATAATATCTCACCACAACAAGACAGCCTTATCTTCAAACCCCACTTTTTAATTAATTTTTAATCACCACCTAGACATGTTCCATTGCTGACACCTTCTGGTCATTCACACTGCTGTGGTAATTTACATTTACATTTACATTTGCGGCATTTGGCAGACGCTCTTATCCAGAGCGACGTACAAAAGTGCTTTGAGTCTTTAGCAATGAATAAATCTACACTGGTACACAAGATTGCAAATTTAATATAAATATAAGTCTTAAATTCTACAAAGCAAACTTGGAAAGTGATCATTTAAGTGTTTCAGGAAGAGGTAGGTCTTCAATCGTCGCTTGATAACTGTAGTATTTACTTTACTTTACTTTACATTACTTTGGTTTAGCAGCACCAAAATGATATTCTATTCACCAAAACATTTCATAAAAATATAGACTTTCTCTTTTGTATTTTACTTGAGTGCATGTTAGTTTTAAAAGTGGTTTATTTTAGTTTTAAAATACAACATCCATCCATCCATCCATCCATCTTCTCCCGCTTATCCGTAATTCGGGTCGCGGGGGCAGCAGTCTAAGCAGATTCCCCAGACACTTCTCCGTGTCCAGGGATCGGGCTGTCAAGGCCCCCGCCTTCGACTGTTGCCCAATCCTCTCAGCACCGGTCCCTTACGGTCCCTCCTGCAGGTGGTGAGCCCACGGGAAGTAAAATACAACAAAATGGCTAAATTCAACTTTTCAACCTCAAAATCTGCATATTTAAATACCTTAAAATTGACATTTAGAGAAAGTAAAGGAGAGAAAGATTTACTTTATTATGCGACATGTAAAAGGTGATAGTATGAACAAGGATGGGAGGATTAAAAATTTGCATTATGAGTTTCAAGAGTGTGAGATCCTGTAAGACATTAAGTGCATGTACACTTAATCAAGAAACAATTTCTTGAATATGAAATAAGTCATGTATATTTGCTACCAATATGCATAAATGTTTTTTGACACATTCTAAAGCAATCTCGCTGATTCCTTCAAATTTTCTACATTCTGCTCTCCTCCACTTGGATTTGCATTAAGCTATTCTTGTCTCCTTTCCTTCTGCTGGCGTAGACTCTTCATCACTGTGTCTGTTTGGATGATATTTTACCATGTAGCAAACTTACAGGCAGTTGAGAAAGAAAGGAACCTGAAAGCATGTTATACTTCCTGCCTTTATGTCAGATATGAGAACTCTATAAATAGATTACTTTTAAACAATTTTATGTTACCTTAAATTTATGACTTTTATAGCATTCTGTGTATAGTCAAGGGTTGGGTGTAAAAATCAAATTTCTAAAATACCAGTTCATCCAGTACCAACAAAAATGATCAAAAACACCATCCTAAATCATAATTTTTTTTAACTTTTATTTGATTGGTGAATCATTCAGGCAGAAACAAGTTATATAGCATATAACTTATAATCAATATAGTTTGATTTGTATACATTTAATTGTGTTACTTTATGTAAATCACATATACAATATCCTATTGAAAATGCTACATAAAAATCTTTATTTAACAGTTATTATTTCTATAATTATTATTATTATTAACATCAACATTTAAAGAGTACATAGAGAGGATTTAAAGATACATTCTGATTGTGTCTTCTACGTATCGGTGAAAAATTGCAGCAAAAGTGCCCAAGGAATCATGATGACGCGCAGTGTATGGACATTCTATCCACAAGTTTCCAGCTTTTAATGGAAAAATATATGTTTGCAGCATTGAATTTTTTTTGTGGCGTGTTTGTCCATTAGTCGTGTTACTTGCAGGGGCTACATACAGTAAATTGCCATGATCACGACAATTTTAGATATTCTAGAAAACCTGTATATATTTCTTTTGATAATAAAACTTTATTTCAGCTTCTCCCGTTAGGGGTCGAAACAGCGGACCATCCGAATGTTTGATTTGTCACATGTTTTTACGCTGGATGCCCTTCTTAACGCAACCCTCCCCATTTATCCGGGCTTGTGACCGGCACTGAGTGCACTGGCTTGTGCAACCCTAATGGCTGGTGTTGGTTCCCTGACCGGGGATCGAACCCGGGCCTCATCGGTGAGAGCGCCGCATCCTAACTACTAGACCACCAGGGAACACTTTTGATAATAACAGATTTAAAAAAAATTTTAATCTTTTTTTCAATTTTTTCTCAAAAAGTTGAGAAATTAACTATGTTTCCTTAGTTTGGGAGATCAGGCATGAAAGATTGAAGTGTGCATCTTATTTTAAAATCTGCTTGAATATAAATGTCGGATTTATACTAATAAAATGAATACTGAAATATGTATACTAATAAAAATGTGGTATATTTTCAGTTATATATTCTTATTTTATTTAGTAACACTTCATTTTGATATATTTTAAAATAAATAAATATATAAAAATATAAAGTATGGAAACATTGTAGGGTCAAATACTTGTGGCAAGAAGGGTGTGTCAAGCATTGGCAGTGAATAAAGAGAATTTTGCATTTATTTAAACAACAAAGAGTCCATGATTTTTTAACTTCTTTAAATACACTCAATGGCTACTTAAAAAAAATGTTCACTGTTTATTTTCAGTGAGGCCCACTGTAGCCTCAGATTCCTGTCTGTAAGTCAAGTCAAGTTTATTTGTATAGCGCTTTTCACAACAGACATTGTCTCAAAGCAGCTTTACACAAATCAACAGTGAAGGTGAATGGTGTGAATTTGTCCCTGATGAGCAGCCGTGGCGACTGTGGCAAGGAAAAACTCCCTTAGATGTTATGAGGAAGAAACCTTGAGAGGAACCAGACTCAAAAGGGGAACCCATCCTCATTTGGGTGACATCAAGAGTTTGATCATAAATCTTTCAACAGTACAGAACACTGGAGAGTGAGAACTAACATGATTACTGGAGTATAGGATTATAAGTGATGTTCTTTCTGCAGTCTTATACAGTCTATATGGTTAGTAGCTCCTAGTTTTATAAGCTCAGCATTTGTGATCATCACAGATCCAGCATCAGCTTCTTCATGCCAAAACCTTTAAACACTCTAGGAGGTCCAATGTCAAAACTCCACACATGTAGCGGGATCCAAATGGCACTGGTACGTCTCTAGATGGTTCGGGATGTTTGCGAGTTCGGCATCTACTTCTTCAAAGGTCCGTAATCATCACGAGGTGGGAGGTGACTGGAGCTGGAGCTGGAGCCGGCCGTAACTAAATGACTGGAGTTAAAGCAAATTTGTTTACAGCTTATCCACCTCATTTAATTCCATGTTTTGCACTGTATGTTGCAAGAATGCTTTTATGCTCACCATATTTTTCACCATTCTGATGTTTGATGTGAATGAACATGAATTGCTTGTCTTTATCTGCCTTTTGCTGCTGACACATAAATGAGATTATTTTGTTTTCTACTGCATCCTACAGCTGCACATAAGATCTTGCTCTTAAGGGGCTTTAAACAGCCTAATGGAAAACACATGCAAAAGAAATTGTTTTCATAAACAAATTTTGTCAGAAGGCTTATTTCTGACGTAAATTCAAACCAGTTTACACAATATTGCTTGAAGGATCATTAAATCTCATGTTCCTTTACTCTTAATATGTATAAATATTAAGTGCTAATTTTAAAATCATTCCTTTGTCTATTTAATTTTGTCTTAAAATGCAATGCATCTGCACATTTTGACCGTATATTTCTAATACTAATCACATAAACTAATTCATACATTCATTCATTCATTCATTTTCTCCCGCTTATCTGTAATTCGGGTCGCGGGGGCAGCAGTCTAAGCAGGCCCCCGCCTTCGACTGCTGCCCAATCCTCACAGCACCGTCCCTTACGGTCCCTCCTGCAGGTGGTGAGCCCACGGGAAGGCGGCCCCACGTCATTCCGACGTCACGGACCTTGATATTTCCCTCGTAAGGGAGGTAATTCATACATCATTGACCAAATAGTATATTGAATGATTAATGCTGTCAGTTCTACTCATCACACTTTTGTGTAGTATTAAAGAAGTGCAAATACTTTGTTATTGTACTTAATAAGATTCTTCTAATATGTTCACTATTACTATCTTCACTATTACCAGTACTTCACTATTTATTTTTTGGACAACTTTTTACTTTGACTCATTACATTTTACACAAATATCTGTACTTTCTAATTCTTAAATTTTCAAAACAGGCTGGTTACTTTAGTTTTAATTTATCCGGTTTGAGAAAAATAAATAAATAATAAAAAAATAAATACATTTTTCTCATTGTCAACCAATTTCCTGTCATTGCGTGGCTTTTTTTTAATTCACTGCTACCACAGGTGTAGACTAGTTTACAAATTTACGAAGCAAACAACAAGCGTGGCAGAGGGCAACAGGCAGTTTGGGGCTAATGTGGATGAGACAAAGAAAGTCAGCAATGTAAATATGACTGAGACATTTCTGATCATCATCATCTTTTCTCTGCTTGTGTTTTATATTATGGATGTCCAGCCTGAATACATTTATTATGTAACAACATTTTACATTTGTTTTGTATTAATATATTAATTAAAGCTGTCAAAATTAAAATAAATTTAACGGCACTGATTTTATTGACGCGCGTTTCAGTTCATTTTTTGTTCTATTTTTAGATAAATAAATATAAAAGAGGGCGAAATTAAAACCTTCAGCACAACACAAGATTATTCACGTTGTCATTTCTTTACTCATATATAATAAATAAATAAATAAATCAGTGAACATTTGTTTGCGCCAAGTCTCAAATCAGCACAAAAATCCACCATGATGTACACATCTGACAATTTAACCTCTGGGGTCGACAAACGTGCCGCTGCGTTTTGTGGCATTTTTTCCTCATAACGCCGAAACAAAATTTAAATTTCTAAAGAGCAATACATCATTCGAATCTGTAAAGGGTCTACTTTCATTCGTACACACATAATAACTAAATAATAACAAAAACTGTGCTTTTGTAAAATAAAGCAAACAGACAGGGGGCGCTCTGTACCATCTCGGTCATCTCTCTTCATAGACACACAAATAAAATAACCTGAATATCAGTAAATATTTGCCTCACAGACATAACAAATGCATGAATAGACAAACAAATTACATCTAATTCAAATATTCTCTGATTATGTAATCCGTATGAAAGTTATAAGAGGTTCAGTTTATTAATCATCCGTGTGGAAACATAGCAAAGGTTTCGTTTGGTGTGCTGATAATTTATGCAATTTAAAACACTATAATTACTTCAAAATGTTTACAAGAACATTTTGCCTTCATGCTCTATGTTGAGTTTTGGTTCACGAATAATAAACATACATTGCGTAAAGCATTGATATTTGTTCATGCCCATGTTGATCAGAGTATAAAAAAATTTAAGGTATATTTGATTTAAGGTATATTTAAAACAGATAAAAATGTGCGATTAAGTTGTGATTAATCGTGAGTTAACTCATGATAATCATGCGATTAAATATTTTAATTGGTTGACAGCTCTAATATCAATATGAGGTGAGGTCCAGTTACCAGTGTGACACTAAAACAGGTAGTATAATGGCTACTTTTTACTTAAGTACATGTCAGAGGCCAAACTTCTTTGCTTTAACTTGAGTAAAAAAGTATAGTCAGTACTTAAACTTTTAACCGAGTAGTTTAAAATATGAGTATCTGTACTTCTACTTAAGTGAAGGATGTGTGTATTTTGACCATCTCTGATAGGATTGAACCTAAAGTACAAAACCGATACCAATATCATGTATTTTTGTATGAGTAAAGCTGCTTACTTTGTGGTTTCTTTTTTTTAAAATTGTTGTAAATTGTAGTCGGAGGTAATCTTTTTTGCATGTAAAGCACATTTGCCTTTCAAAATAAACTAGAAAATAATTTGGCGCAACAACAAATGGACAGCTTAGAGTTTAAAGTGGTCAAAGAGATGACTTTCTAATGTCAGGTAAGGCAAAAAAATCTCTCTACACTGTGTCCATGTAGTATAATACATTTTGTATTTGCTATATGATGAACAGCTATCGTCTGAACTGCATATTAAAAAATCTGATTATTAAATAAAGAATTTAGCACTATTTTATTAGTTCCTCAACTGGCTATTTTCCTTTCTTTCGGTGAGTGCCGTTGTAAATTATAAAGGTTATTGTCCTTCCAGAACATGGAGAATTCACTGAGCCCCATGGTTCTTTTAATAGGTAAAAAAATTTAATTTTAACAAAATATATAAAAAAAAAAAAAAAAAAAAAAAAAAACATTTCAATTATATATTGTTGCATAGGTGCTTGCATCTTCTCATTGCAGTGGATACTCACGCATCAGCAAAGTAAGAACAAGTATCTATCTATCTATCTATCTATCTATCTATCTATCTATCTATCTATCTATCTATCTATCTATCTATCTATCTATCTATCTATCTATCTATCTTTGTACATTTTAATTCTGCACTGTATCTAGGTTGTAAGTTATATATTTTATAGGAATATTTTCCACAGTTTTCTGTACAAAGTAAACTACATTTAAAAGTAAAAATGTCTTCTTTTCTATTAGTTTCTATTGCAGCATATGTTTTGATAAGACTATTGACCTAAAATGAGTTGTAGGTTTTTAAGATTTATCCATAAATGCTCACTGTTATTTAAGCAAAATATGAATACAAATATAAAGAAAATATTGTGCACATTTCAAATTCAATTAAATTCCATTTTATTTTTAGCGTTGCTTTTTACAATGGACATTGTCTAAAAACACAAATAAAGCAGTAATAAGGTTATATAAAAGAATGTCTAAGTTTATAGCCTATAAGGTACCTCCTTATGATTGTTTATCCCCAAAGTGCAAGCCAGTGGTGACTGTGGCAAGGAAAAACTCCCTGAGATGGTATGAGGAAGAAACTTTAAGAGGAAACAGACATGGGAACCCATCCTTATCTGGATGGCACTAAATGTCCATTCCTTGCAGTTCCATTGTTAAAGCTCTGTAGTAATCGGTGCATAAATGCAGAACTGTTTATGCAAACTGTGGCCATGAGCCATTGTAGTAGACTTTATTATTTACAGTTCAAATCCATCCTCAAAATTATTGAGTTGCTCAGACACTTCATGGATCTTTAGGCTGTAGTTGAGGAACCATCCCCAGCTGCACAAAGTGGTCTCATATTGATAGGATTCCATCCAGAGGTAGGACATCGGAATGAACTAGGCAGATCTGAAGAGAAGAGAGGACAGGAATACTAGTCACTGGAACTTCAGGGGCATGTTTATTTGACAGAGAAAGAGAGAAGGTAGTTAACCATAAAATAAAAAAAAAGAGATTGTTGATTGTTAAGCACTGGTCAAATTATCTAGCACTGTGGTCAAATAATCTAGATCTAGTAAGGACTCTTAATGATGCATTCTGTATTAACTAAAGTTTATTTACTAGAACAACCAGACAGTAAAGCATTACAATAGTCTAATCTCGATGTAAGAAAAGCATGAACTAGTTTTTCTGTATCCTGTAATGATTTCTTTCTTCTTTTCTTTTTTTTTTGCAATATTTCTTATGTGAAAGAAGGCTTTCCTGGTAATGTTATTGACATGAGCCTCAAAGGAAAGACTAGGGTCTATAATCACAAAAAGGTCTTTGACTTTGACATGCTGAGGCAAAAAAAAATCTAGATGCTAAATGTGAAACCAGAAAAGGGGAAGACCAAGTAGTAGGTTACTGGATGTGATGAGGGAAGACATGCAGGTAGTTGGTTTAAAAAAGGTAGATATAGAGGACAAGGTAGTGTGGAGACAGATGATCCGCTGTGGGGACCCCTAACGGGAGCAGCCGAAAGAAGATGAGATAAATATATATCAGTCATTACTTTTGCATACTTTGTACACTTGCGGAAAAGACAAACTCTGCTACTAAGTTGAAAGACTGTTTTGTGTCACAGGCCAGACACCATAGCAATTCTGAGCACATTAACAAGACAAACGGTAGTCCTACTGCATCAGCAAAGTGTCTCCTAGGCAAAGATTTCAGCAGACTATGGTTACCAAATGTGCTGTTCAGGTCATTTTGAAAAAGCATAAAGAAATGGGCATTGTTGAGGACCATAGACGCAGTGGACCATAGACCCAAGAAAAATGTAATCAAAGGATGAAGGTCACTTCATGTTTAATTACCCTTAACATCAGATGCCTAGCAGTGGCATAAGCAAAGAACTGGCAAAAACCTTTGGGTCTAAGGTAAATTAATTTACTGTGTGGAGAAATCTGGCCAGAAGTTATTGTTATGGATGAATTGCATCCACAATGACATACTTCTGACATGGAAACAAGGCTAACTGGAATGCAGAAAAATGGAAGTGGGTACTCTGGACTGATGAGTCAAAATAATTTTGAAATAAAATTTGAAATATTTGGCTTTAGCAAAAAAAATAAATAAATAAAAGAATAAAAGAATAAATAAATAAATAAATAAATAAATAAATAAATAAATAAATAAATAAATAAATAAATAAAAATGTATTTGATGAAGGGCTGGAGAACAGTAGAATAATGAGTGTCTGCAGGCAAAAGTGAAGCATGGAGGAGGTTCCTTGCAAGTTTGAGGCTGAATTTCTGCAAAAGTAGATGGAGATTGTGTCTGGATAAATAATGTTCTCTTTGCTGGAGAACTATCTCTAGATAGAACAAGGAGTCCTGGAAATAGTATTCTCAAAATCATAAAGTCTGCCTGGAATCACATAAAAAGATATATGTATTTGTGGCCACCTGCCACGCCCCCCTCGGAGGTTCTCAGGCTGAATCTCTCTGCCATGCTCAGCACTGGAAGTCGTCGTTCGGCCTTTGATCTCCGCCGAGATCGTCGTTTAGCCTCCGATCTCTGCCGAGAGAGTCGGTCGGCCTCTGATCTCCGCAGAGGGCGTCGCTCAGCCCCTGGTCTCCGCTGAGGGCGTCACTCAGCCCCTGATCTCCGCCAGGGGCGTCACTCCACTCCAGGCCTTCACAGAGGACGTCGCTCTGCCTCAGTTCTTCGCAGAGGGTGTCGCTCCGCTTCAGTTCATTGCAGAGGGCATCGGTCAGTCACAGTTCTCTGCTGAGGGCATTACTCCGCTCGTGTTCTCCGCCGAGGGCGTTGCTCCACTCCTGTTCTCTGCCGATGGCGTCACTTTGTCTGTGGTCCTTTCCGACCTTCCCCAGATCCTTGGTGAGGTGGGCCTGTTCAAGCCTTCCCTCCTCTTCGCCTCCTCCTTCAACCCTGGACCCTACTCGGAGGTGAAAGCGATGTTGTGGTCCCAGACTCTTCTGAGTGCGACATTACGAGTCAAAGCTCTTCCAAAGGCGACGCCGCACCTCAAAGTCTCGCAGCAAGCACCATCGCAGACCCAGACGTCGAGTTCCAGACAGCCACAGTAGGTGCCGTAATGCCCCAGAGTCCCGCCCAGGGCTTCACTGTGCTCCTAACTTCCTCTGTGGTCGCCGTGGCACCTCAGAACCCCGCCGAAGGTGCCACTGCATTTTAGAGTCCTACTGAGGGCGGCGTCATACCCCAAGGTCTGCTCCAAACTTTCCCAGAGGGCGTTACCGCCCTCCTGAGTTTCCTCGTGGTCACCGTGGCACCTCGAAGCCCCCCCAAAGGCTAACTTATTAGGCACTCCTTCTTACAGCTAGTGAGCCTTTTTTCAATATTATTAACTCCTCACTATCTTTAGGTCACGTCCCTAAACCCCTCAAGTTAGCAGTTATGAAGCCCCTCATTAAGAAATCCAATTTGGATCCAAACACTATCAAATTACAGACCCATTTCAAATCTCCCATTTATGTGTAAGATTTTAGAAAAGATTGTGTCTGCCCAGTTATGTTCCTACTTACAATAATGACCTGTTTTTAGCTTCTCTCTTTGCATCTCTCTGTTAGTTTTGCTAGATCTTCGTGCTGCATTCGACACTATAGATCATGAACTTCTCCTAGATCACTTACATCGGAATTTAGGAACAGGCATTAAGCTGTTTAAATCCTTCCTGTCTGATCATTACCATTTTGTAGACTTAAATGGAGAGCTATCCCGTTTAATGCAAGTAAATTATAGGGTGCCATAAGGTTCAGTTCTAGGACCCCTGTTTTTCACAATATTTATGCTTCCCTTGGGAAATATTATTAAAAGCCATGGTATTAGCTTCTACTGTTATGCTCATGATATCCAACAATATATCTTATCGAAACTACTAGTTCAACAGTTAAAGACCTGGGAGTTATTTTAGACAGCAACTTGTCTTTTAAATATCATATCATCCACATTTCAAAAACAGTCTTCTTCCACCGTAGAAATATTGCTAAGCTAAGAAACATGTTTTCTATATCTGATGCAGAGAAGCTCATCCATGCATTCATGACCTCCAGACTGGACTATTGTTATGCATTACTAGGTGGTTGACCTGCATCATTAATAAACAAGCTACAGTCTGTCCAGAATGCAGCAGCCAGAGTTCTCACAAGGTTGAGAAAATATGACCATATAACTCCGATCTTATCATCCCTACACCTGTTAAGTTTCGAATAGACTACAAACTACTGCTACTTACTTACAAAACACTAAATGGTTTAGCTCCCATTTATCTATAGGCTCCATAACGTCAACTGACTGTATAAGACTGTAGAAAGGACATTACTCATAATCTTACATTCCAGTACATTCCAGAACTGTTAGTTCTCACTCTTCAGTGTTCTGTATTGTTTAAAGACTATAATTACACTCTTGATATCACCCAAATGAGAATGGGTTTCCCTTTTGAGTCTGGTTCCTCTCAAGGTTTCTTCCTCATATCATCTAAGAGAGTTTTTCCTTGCCACAGTCTCCATGAGCTCATCTGGATAAATACATATCATTCACCTTAACTGTTAAATTCTGTAAAGCTTCTTTGAGACAATGTCCATTGTGAAAAGCGTTATAGAAATAAACTTGACTTGACTTGACTTCTTGCAAGCATGTGTAGTCATCTTTACCTTGAAAAATATCGAGAAATAAAAAAATAATAATGCTGGTAGACACGTTATTTTTCAAATAACCTTAACTACCACAATATATTGTTAATAAAGCACATTAAATAATGATCCATTTTACCCTCATGCACTCGTGTAAATAAATGTTTAAGTCTGTATTACCATATGAAATGTGTAACACACACACACACACACACACACACACAAACACACACACACACACACACACACACACACACACACACACACACACACACACACACACACACACACACACACACAGATAGTCTTATGATGGTTCGACTTTTTCTATCTTTTGATGACGAAAGTGATACGACAAATGTACGATGAACAATACATTAGACGCACAGCTAGGATGAGCGTATCTCTCACACTGTGAGATGCCCCACTCTCGCTAGCGGTTGACGGAGTAAAGTTGTTTATTTTTTCAAAAAGGTTCAAACAGCAATCTTAGTGATAAAAGCATGTCTTCCAAGCGTCCAAGTATGTTTCCTGCTTATAGGGAAAAACAGAAGAGAAAAGCCATCAGTTTAGAGCAGAAAATGAAAATTATATATCAACAGAAATAGGAAATGATGTCACAGTCATAGCGCCATTTTCGACTTCCTAAAAGGACTCTCTCTCTCTCTCTCTCTCTCTCTCTCTCTCTCTCTCTCTCTCTCTCTCTCTCTCTCTCTCCCTATATATATATTCTCATATATAATGTGTGTTCTCTCCTCACTCTTCTTTTCTCTCCAGTCAATTTAGCTTTAGGATATATAGCAATAGACATACCACATAAGAAATTCTATCTGGAATCAATGTAAATATTTCCTAATATGTTTTCTTCTCTCTTGCAGTTGATGTGGCCTTAGGAGGAATAGCAGTACAATCTTCAACATATTTTAACATTTATAATGCATACTTCGCTATCGATGGCAATAGAGAATCTATATTTAGTTACAAATCATGTGCTTGCACAAATCTGCAGTATAACCCTTGGTGGAGGGTGGACTTGTTGGCTGTGTATGATATCAGCAATGTAATTGTCACTAACAGAGGTGACTGCTGCCCACAACGGATAAAAGGTGCTGAGATTCACATTGGCAGCTCTTTAGTCAACAATGGCAACAATAACCCCAGGTGAAATAAATTAACAAAACATTTCTACAAACGTTGTAGCATAAAAGGGTAAGACTTTGCATGTGGAGCTTTAGGATTTTATTAACCTTTCATAAAGATTGCTGCCTATAAGTCTTTGTAATCTGGTAAAAATTGTTTTTATGCATTACATTCTTAATAAGGTATATTATTATTATTATTATTATTATTATTATTATTATTATTATTATTATTATTATTATTAATTAAGGTATTATTTTCTCATTCTTTAGTGTAAAATTGTGACAGAAATTTTTCATTAACCAAAAACAGATCTTTACAATTAAAAAGGTGTGCTTATTTTTTCCCCACCTGGTTTTGTGGGGACCACAAAACTGTAATTTCTGTCCCTCATTAAACATATATAATATAACATTAATACTTGTTTTCCCTCTTCTTCACTCGTCACAGATGTTTTACTATCTCTAGCATCCCTGCTGGTGTCTCTGCAAACTACACGTGCAGTATGCGTGGTCGTTATCTGAACGTGATAATTCCCAATATTAACCAGTTACTCACAATCTGTGAAGTGGAAATTTATGGGGTTTCAGGTTACACTTTTATACTCAATGCACAATATCATATACAGTACATTTTAAGTCCAATTATGCCTAAAAATAAAAAAAAAATTATTTTAAGTGCCTGTTTTTAAGAGGGTATTTCTGAGAGTAAAGTTTAACAGCAGCTCAATAATCTTACCACAAAGGACAAGGTTCTTCAAAAGGTGTGTGTTTGTAATAAATGTCCACTAAATTATTAAATTATTACAGTGCACCCGGAAAATTATTCACAGCGATTCCCTTTTTCCACATTTTATGTTACAGCTTTATTTTTAAATAAATTAAATACATTATTTTCCTTAAAGTATTCACAGCCTTTGCCATGACACTTGATTTCGGAGACCAACTGTTTGATTACTTTAAAAAGGCACACACATGTCTATATGAGGTCCCACAGTTAACAGTGCATGTCGGAGCACAAACCAAGCCATGAAGGAAGTCCAAGTCTAAGGAATTGTATATAGACCTCCGAGACAGGATTGTATCGAGGCACAGATTCGGGGAAAGTTACAGAAAAATTTCTGCAGCATTGAAGGTTTCATTGAGCACAGTGGCCTCCATCATCCGTAAAAGGAAGAAGTTAGGAACCACCAGGACTCTTCCTAGAGCGGGCTGCCTGGCCAAACTGAGCGATCGGGAGAATGCCCTTAGTCAGGGAGGTGATCAAGAACCCGATGGTCACTTTGAAAGAGCTCCATTGTTTCTCTTTGGAAAAAGGAAGCTACTCCTCAGTAAGAGGCACATGAAATCCCACCTGGAGTCTGATAAAAGGCACCTGAAGGACTCTCAGACCATAAGAAGCAAAGATTGAACTCTTGCCAGGCATCATGTCTGGAGAAAAACAGACACCGCTCATCGCCTGGCCAATACCATCCTTACAGTGAAGTATGGTGGTGGCAGCATCATGCTGTGGAGATGTTTTCCAGCGACAGGAAATAGGAGACTACTTTAAGATGCATGCAACAATGTATAGAGACATCCTTGAAACCTGCTAAGTCTGGACCTCAGACTGGGGTGACTGTTTTGAGGAAATTTTGAGGAAAATAATTAATTTAATCCATTTTGGAATAAGGCTGTAAGATAAAATGTGGAAAAGTGAAGTGCTGTGAATATTTTCCAGATGCACTATAGGCACATGAAGTGTGGGTGTGTGTGTGTGTGTGTGTGTGTGTGTGTGTGTGTGTGTGTGTGTGTGTGTGTGTGTGTGTGTGTGTGTGTGTGTGTGTGTGTGTGTGTGTGAGACAAAGGGTGTTGGGCCATCCCAGTAGGTAGCTTGGGGACTGAAGTCTGCCCACTTGTCCTTCTCTATCATAAATCAAGCAAAACTGCTACTTGAAAGTCACTGGTTCAATAAAAGAAAGACGTGACTTAGTATTCAATCAGTTTATCAATGTGAAGCATAAAATAGGCTGAAAGTTAAAATAATGCCAGGAGTCTTTTTGGAAGGAATTTTGAGCTCTTGCAAAATGGGTACTGTAGTAAAACTATTCCTGTCTCCCAATGCACATTCCGTAGCTAACTAACATACATACCAATTAAATGTTTGGCTCTTTAGAACCAACAAATATATAATTTCCTTATTTGTTTGAGTGCCCTGCATTACTTGAAATACTTAAATATCATTAATAGTCAGAAAATCTGGGTGAGAAAGCATAACATTAAGCTGGCTTGCTGACCATTAGTTACTATTGTGCTAAAGGAGAGATGGAACTGCAGGGAGGAGGAGCAGGCAGGAACCTTGATTCAGAGTTGGGACCCCTTGGGATGCAAGGATCTAAGGGTGTATGAGAGTGCGAGCAAAATAAAAAAAGAGATGTTGCATTTTATCATTTAACATCTGCACTGCTTTATCCAGACACTCAGGATCTGGACGCACTTCTCTTTAATTTTCTTTACTACCTTCAGCTCAATGATCTGTTCTGTGCCCCACTCCATTTCTATCAACTGCCATTAGTTGGCAGCCTTAAGATGCTCATGTGAGTGAAGGGGTGGCCAACTTCGAGAAACGGAAGCATTCACCTCCAGATGAGTCTGCATCGGCAGCAGCTCGGTGGCAAACTAAGGCTAAGGCAACATCCACACACTGAAAGTGTTACACTTCTGGCTTGTCTGTGAAGGTCATCTTGGTCAGCGTCACGTGGTGGCATGGTGTTGAGGGGCACAGCTGGAAATGTGTTGATCAGTTCTCAGCCTGCTCCTGCACAACATGGTCAGCGTTCATTTAGTGCTCAGTGCACAGTTTAAGGTGCACTTGGTGTTTAAAAAATTATGAATATTTTAAAAATATCATTATATAATAATTGTATATATTATATATTTAATATAATGAACTTCTGACACCTCCTGTGCCACCACTGGCTCATTTCAATTGCTCACAATATATTAAACGTTCAATATTTTGCAATTTTGAGTGTATTTATTGTATGTAACATACAAAAAGTGTATTATGGTATTTGATGTATATAACCACATTTATTTCATAGCACATAACAGTATTTTTTCTTCACAGATAAAATCTGCCAATGTCCATTCGCCAATATTTCAGGTCCACTGGACAAAGGAACCAGAACTAAAAACTGGAACTTAAAAAGGTAAGATTACGGGAATACTTTAACATAACATCTCTTTAGCTAGAACATCTACTCTTAATCCTCTTCCTCTTATAACACAGCCACAAGCTGTGATCTCTAGGGTCTACAAACTACTTACATATTGTAGCTGCAATGGCCAGTTCTTGTCAAGATACATAGAATAGCAAATTTAAAATAAAGGTGCTTTTTACTTGTCCCATGTACATTGTAGCATAGTAAAACCCAAATCCCAGCAATGTTAGAAAGCTGGGGTCAGCCATAATACAGCACCCCTGGAGCACAGAGGGTAAAGGGTCTTATTCAAGGCCCCAAGAGTGTCATCTTGGTGACACTGGGGCTTGAGCCCCCACCCTTCTGAACAGTAACCTAGAGCCTTGATTGCTATGAACATAAATAGTCCCCCCAATATTTAAGGAACACCGCATCAGGTCCCTCCCTGAAACTACCATTCTTAATTCATTACATTAGTTTAATGGGAAACTTTTCCTTGCTGAAGTCTGATTGGTTGATGTTTTTAGCACTTACATACCATCCTTTTAAATAGGATGTGTTGTACACCGTGTACACCTGCATGCAGTCCTAAAGGTTAATCATGTGGGAGCAGTGCAGTGCATAACTTTATAAAGATCTGGGTCAAGAGTTCCTGTCAGGGCAGTGACCACATGTAGGAAACAGGAGTAACTTAATCATTTATTTTTTAATAAAATCCAGAAACTAAACCTGGGAGTCTGGGAGAGTTACTAACCATAACACGGGTATAATCCTAAAAGAGGGTATAATCCGTAAAGCGGGTATGATCCGTAAAGCGAGTAAAATCCGCGAGGCAGGTATAATCTAAAACGGGAGTATATTCCTGTGACTGGGAACAAGAAGCATGGTGGTCTGGAATCCGGTAGATCACTAGGCATGACTACGTAGATCTGACAGCGAGTGAGGTTGGAACAGGAATTTATAACGGGGGCCAGGTAATGCAGAACAGGTGTCGGTGATTAGCGCCGGGAGAGGCTGAAAAAAAGCCTCGGAGGGAGGAGTAGCAGGAGGATCCCTGACAGTTCCTGCTAATGTTCGCATCAATCATCACAAGGAAGGAAAAGTGTAACCACTCTGTGACCTTAACCATAGGATGGATTATAGTGACATATGCCATTCAGAATATGCTTATTACCTGGGATTTTCACACTGAATGATAGTTCTGTGAATTTAAATGTTTTGTTGATAAGACAGGTGATAGTAAAATGGTCAGATTTGTAATGCGCTGTCAGGACAAATATAGAAACTCAATTAGCCTCTACAAATATGGTGAGCATCTTAACACACACAAACCACCAAACCATGTGGAAAGGATAATGTAAAATAAAAATAATAAGCACAGTGATGCAAACCTGTGATTTGAATTGTATCCTTCTTTCACTTTATCATCAGATGTAATAATGAAACACACAAGGCTGTAATTTGTAGCAAATACACTAAAACCTTTTGATAGTTTTTATTATTATTTTTAAGAACCTCTTTGTGATTGATTGATTGATTGATTGATTGATTGATTGATTGATTGATTGATTGATTGATTGATTGATTGATTGATTGATACATGAATAATTGACTTTTCATTCTGACTTGCAGGTGACAATTTTATGTGTAGAGGAGAGATATGAAGAAGCACAAAACAACAAAAACTAAATTGGAACATCAAACTATTAGAACTCCTAGTCAGCTGATTACTGTACAAATATCAGTTATAAACATTTTCTTTGGTGTGCGTGGGGGGGGGGGATGTCTGGTAACTATGAGAAATATATTGTTGCTTTACTGTTGTGAGTATTTGCCTTTAAAAATGGCTTCTCGATTGTGGGTTTAATATAGTTAAGTCCAAGTTTGAGCTTTTATAAATAATACCTAGATTTTAGGGTAGGATTATGCTAATTGCAATTCTCTGGCAGACATTATTGAGTAAACTTGTTCAGAAGCCTTCTCTAAAATTTGACATTTCTGTGCAAATTAAATAAAACCAAGACACTAAAAAAATCACGATTAGAATTGCTAATTTATTCATTCATCTTACAGTTTTCATAAAGGTAATACCAAGAAAACATTTTGTATAACAGGGTAAAACAATATTTAGTGATAAATAATACGAAAAAATAATGAACAATTTGACTTCTAATATTACCTTGACAAATAATGCAATACTCCTTGATCCTTCTCAACTTTCACTACATCAGGAATGTTAAAAAAAAAAAAAAAAAGAAAAAAAGACACAGGAAGTGCTAAGATCATGAACAGTAAATAATGACTAATTAATTGGAATATACAGTACGTGTCCAATCTGCCTAACATTATTAACAATTATCAATAGCATTTTATTTGTCTGTTTAATTAATGGTTTTAATTTATTATGGATTTATACTTTGTGTACATTTGCCACTATTCTACACCTGTTTGGATCATCTTTGTTCGAGCAATCAACTTTTATAAATAAGCATTTCACATTGTTATCAGAATCATATTTAAACATACACATACATATACTCACTACTTTTTATCAAAAGCACAACAAAGAAATTCTCCTTATGTAGATTTTTGTCCAGAAGGTCTCCGAAATGCTTCATCCTTCAATTCCTAAAAAGACAGTAGTCCTAGTAGTTTCTGAGAATTTATTCTTCTCCACTATATTAACCTACTGTATAAATGTCAGCTCTGTGAATGGATTCCTACTACAAATACACATAATTATATGTCTTTTCTAAATATATATTATGTCAATATTTTCTTTCTGTATGTCTACCAATGTACAATGTAAACAAGTGCAAACCTCCTACACTACCACTTCGAAAGTTCTTGTTGTGACAGATAATAACAATTAAGATTGTACTTTAGAAATAGTTAAATGCTGTTAGTGTCTGATGAATTAAACTGCAAATTTCAAACTTTTTCTTGGTTCTCTGTTTTTTTCTGTCCCCCCAAAAAATGTGAGTAGGAGTATTGGATATACTGAATTGGCTTGCAGTGGGAATGAGTGTCCTTTAGAGTGTATTTCTGTGTATTTTTACTGTTGAGTGTTCCTATGCAGGTTTAGGTTTCCACAAAGAAACTGAAGTAAGTGTTGCAATAATATTGAACAGCAGATGTCGCCACTACACCTTTTTTTTCTCTTGAGAACTATCGAATGCTTTGCAAATGTCCAACATGTAAAAAGAATTAAATGCAGGATGGCCATTAACAGTGCAGCATCGTTTATAGGCATAGGCAAACTAGGCAGTCACCTAGGGCGCAAGTAGGTGGGGGTGCCAGTGAGGGCCCTCTGCCCTGCGTTTGCCCTCGCTCTTTCTGTTTTTCTGCTTAAGTTTAATATACAGAAACTGTTTACATACTTGATTTCAGCCAATTTTGCACTGATTATTAAATGTGTTTAATCTTTTTTTGTACATGAAAGGTGCAAATGATTTGTATGTTAGGAGCAATGTTTACAATAGGAAGCAATGTTTACAATAGGAATCTAGTCTAGGGTGCCAAATAGGCTAGAAATGACCCTGACAATGACCCTGATCAGAAAAAGCTCAATGCTGTGTTTTGAAGCAGGCGCCATAAAAATATATTTTAGATACATGTTAGAAATTAGATTCTCGCAACAAGGGTGGGAGTAATTTAAATAATAACTCATCAAGAGAGGCTTTTACTTATCACATTTAAATTACAGCACAGTAAAGTCAGGGTCAGAGCACATCGTCAGTCATGATACAGTGCCCTGGTGCAGACAGGGTTAAGGGCCTTGCTGAAGGGCCCAACAGTGGCAGCTTGGAGGGGCTGAAGCTTAAATCCCCAACATTTCAATCAGTGACCCAGAGCCTTAGCTGCGGAGCTTTCATTTAATCTGATATAAGATAAAACTTTTTCTCAAATCTTAGAACGCAAAGAACAGACAAACAATATGAAGAGAAGAATGACTTAGAACACACAGATCTCTATGGGAACTAAGATGTGCTGCAAACTTCCTGATGTGCAAACAGGCCCACAACTAGATAGAATAGCAATTGTCACAGCAATGTAAAAAGTAATGGCCAGAAGATGTCAGCACTGAAACACTGTTGTATTGAGTTTATCATTAAATCAGATTGGGAAGCTGGCAGATCTTTTTCAGCAATTTGACATATATCTAAATGTAAATCATTTATCAAATTCATTCTTTACAGATGCATATCAGGATCAGTGTCATTAAAAGACAATAGGTCAATCAAAAGATGAACAGAGAAAGTGAGTGAAAAGGGGAAGGGATTATGGGAATATGAAAACAAAAGACAAAATGAAAGGGAAAGAAAGAGTGAGTGGGAGAGACTTTTAGTTTGAAGAGGTGTGAGATGCTCAGAGACAATAAGTTTATGTTCCAAAATTGTCGACTGTAAACTTTACAGTATTTTACTGGAAGCCAGATATATAATATAAAAGCGTTATCTGTAATACAATGTATAATGTATTATGCCAATGATAGCATGACTGTAACTTAGTCAAATGTGGTGACGAGTTGCAACAATAAGATTACCTACGGAGATCAGCACCTGGTTCAGCACCTGACATTGTTCAAAATTGTTTAAAATTCTAATTTTATTTGTCAGACACATTCATACAGGGTATGACATATTGTAAAATGCTTTTTACGACTATCCAACGTGTAAACATGAAAAGAAATACAATATTAAGATAAAAAATTAAGTAAAGTAACGTAAAAATAAATAAAATAAAGTTTGAATGTATATTAAAATATAATCTGACAATGAGTCAGAATAAAAAAAATATATATATATATACACAAGGTATATAATACTACGTATCATGCATCACATCAAAGAAGTCGAGGACCGTGTGATAGTATATGTGTGTGTGTGTGTGTGTGTGTGTGTGTGTGTGTGTGTGTGTGTGTGTGTGTGTGTGTGTGTGTGTGTGTAAAAGGGCAATTCACACTGCACTATGACAAAGTTAAATATAATCTAATAAATTGATTTACACAAACACACACACACACACACACACACACACACACACACACACACACACACACACACAGGAACTGATGGCGGATATAACAAACCAAGCTGTCTATCCCTCTTTTCAATGTTGCTGCTAACACACCAATCACTGTACACCCAGGACTTTGTTATTTATTTATTATTATTATCATTATGTTAGTAGTTATTAGTATAACTTGTTTAATATTTCCTTATTATGACAATCCTGTTTTGCACTCTATTGTTTGCACTAAGATCCAAGTTCCACTGCACATAGGTTTCATTGTACATATAGTCATATTTCAGTGCCATTATCTTTTGTTAATTCTTACATTTCCTATCGCTGCTGGTCTTTTAGAGCTACCAAACAAATGTCATTGCATCACTACAATTCAGGTAGTAGTACAAGTCTCTAAAGTTGAAAGTATAGACATCTAACAATGTGTACGGTGTAGAAAAATACTTGCTAAATGGTTGTGGTCAAGTGGATGGCAGTGGATGGGTAAATTGAACACGCACCGTAGATGCAAACATACACACACAAGGTTAGAAGTATTTTGCATATATTTTGCAGCACTGAAACCATCTGGAGTCCCTGATTTTAGCTTGTTTATATGCTGTAGACTCACTTCTGACATCATTAAGAAGACCTCAGAAATACTTGGTAAGATCTGTGCTCACAGACGGGCCTCAATTTCTCATGAATTGGATTTTACATAGAAGATTCTGGTCCATGTTGACATGATTGCATAACATATAAAAAAAAATAAATAAATAAGACTGGCTGTTGATACAAGCAGGATGCCGATCCTATTATATACATGACACAGCGGAAATTTATCAAATCAGACATTGCTTTCCTATTTTTTATGTTTCAGTGAGTCCATACAAACAATTGCATCAGATTCCTGTTTTATAGTTAAAGACCACCTCATTTGGTTTGTGGTTTTCTTTGTTGCATGATGCTGTTCTGCCACATTTCTAAAAAGAATTAGCCATCGTAGCCTTTCTGTTAGCTTGAGCCAGTCTGCTAATTCTCCTCTAACCTTCCTCATTAGCAAAATGTTTGTATTTTTCCACCATTCTGTGTAAATTTTAATGATTTCTTTGTGTGAAAATCCGAGCGCAGCCTCTGTTTTTAATGTTTGTAATATTGTGTATCATGGACAAAAAGCAAGTCTTTGTGATTCATTACCAGCTTTAGCCATCATGTTTTTACTTTTGCGCAACACATTTGTATATTAGGTTTAATCATTTAGGTAAAAGGTTGACTAATACAACATTTGATAAAACCTCTATAATCTTTTTCTGTGTGCATCTTTACTTTAGTCTGCAGTCTGAGGCAAAATCATTTGCATTTTAACACACAACATGCATTTGCCTTTTAAATCAACTAGAAAATTATATAGTGAAACAAGTGAAGCAAGTGGACAACATCACTAGGTTACGTATGTAACTCTATTTCCCTGAGGGAATGAGAGCTGCGTCGAAAACGCTTTGGGAACGCCTCGCATTGTCCACGCTCTGAATCACGTGTAAAATCCAGCAAATTGCCAAGTCGTAACGTCATTGGCGTGCTACGTCGCGCAAACCAGGACTACAAAATGGAAGCGCGATGGAAGCGACATTAGCTTCTGAAAAAGGAGAAGGTAAGCGCTGCAGGGATGCAGGGAGTATGGCCCATTAATGCAGCTCTCGTTCCCCTTAGGAAACTAGGGTTACATACGTAACCTAGTGACGTTCCCTTTCAGGAACTCGAGCTGTGTCGAAAATGCTTTGGGAACTAGTAGCCAATCACGTTGAACCTGGGTGAAGAGGACCCAAACTGAATCAAGTAGCCCCTTTCTATGTACAGGACCCACCAAGACACCCACCGAGACACAGCAGGCCTTCGCAAGCTGCCAGGACATCTCTTAGGGGAAACAGCCTCTAGAGGCTGGCCTCTGACCCTCCCAGAGTGGCTGGAGCAGAGCCCACCAGCCATTGGAGCCTCCAGAGAGGCCTCCTCCATCCGCAGCAAATTTTCGGTTGGGAATGGAGGGAGGTAAGTCCTCCACAAGTGTGAACCGCCCTTCTAGAAACAGGGCACACTGATTACCAGGGCCGCTGCACCACTGCCCGTTTGTTCAGGGAGAGTATCACCCTCAGGTTGGCAGACTCCTTGGACTTGGGTCCGGGTGGCAATGCACTGTTTCTGGGCCCGCCGAGCAGCCCCATGAGAGCGTCGGGGAAGTACCACTGAATAGCAGTCTTTCCCTGATGTTTTTTCCTGGACAGAAATGGCTTCTTTACTGCCTTTCTTGGCACCAGGCTATCCACCAAAAGTCTTCCCTCACTTTGTGTATAGATGCACTTACATGTGGCATTTCACCATTCTGATGTCTGATGTAAACCTATCTATATCTAAATGATTTTATGTTCATTTAACTGCTGCCACATGAATGAGCTAAGGTCTTTTCCAGTACGTCTTGCAGAAGCAAATAAGATCTGGTAGTCCAAGAGCTTTGAATAGCCTAATGCAAAATAAATGCAAAACACTATTTTTCTTGAAAAAGATTTTAGAATAACGCTAAAGGCTATATTATATTTTACACATACATACACACACACAATATATATATATATATATATATATATATATATATATATATATATATATATATATATATTACATACATACATATACAGTGTTGTGCTAGTTACTAAAAAATAGTAACTAGTTACAGTTACTAGTTACTTCATTCAAAAAGTACATATTTTTCAAGTACCTGATTTCTTATATCTTTGCATGTTTGTCACACTTTAATGTTTCAGATCATCAAACTAATTTAAATATTAGTAAAAGATAACACAAGCACGACATGCAGTTTTTAAAGGAAGGTATTAATTATTAAGGGAAAACAAAATACAAAACTACATGGCCCTGTGTGAAAAAGTGTTGCCCCCTAAACCTAATAATTGGTTGGGCCAACCTTAACAGCAACAACTGCAAACAAGCGTTTGCGATAACTTGCAATGAGTCTGTTACAGCGCTGTGGAGGAATTTGGTCCACTCATCTACGCAGAATTGTTGTAATTTAGCCACATTGGAGGGTTTACGAGCATGAACCTTCTTTTTGAGGTCATGCCACAGCATCTCAATAGTATTCAGGTCAGGACTTTGACTAGGCCACTCCAAAGTTTCATTTTGTTTTTCTTCAGCCATTCAGAGGTGGACTTGCTGGTGTGTTTTGAATCATTGTCCTGCTGCAGAACCCAAGTTCGTTTCAGCTTGACGTCACGAACAGATGGCTGGACATTCTCCTTCAGGAATATTTTGGTAAAAGCAGAATTCATGGTTCCATATATTACAGTAATTCTTCCAGGCCCTGAAGCAGCAAAACAGCCCCAGACCATCACACTACCACCACCATATTTTACTGTTGGTATGATGTTCTTATTCTGAAATGCGGTGTTACTTTTACGCCAGACGTAATGGGACTCACACCTTCCAAACTTCCAACTTTTGTCTCATCATTCCACAGAGTAATTTCCCAAAAGTCTTGGGGATGATCAAGATGTTTTCTGGCAAAACTGAGACGAGCCTTTATGTTCTTTTTGCTCAGCAGCGGTTTTTCTTGGAAATCTGCCATGCAGACCATTTTTTGCCCAGTCTCTCTTTTTCATGAACACTGACCTTAACTGAGGCAAGTGAGGCCTGCAGTTCTTTGGATGTTGAACCCTAGGATGAGTCGTCGCTGTGCTCTTGGGATAATTTTGGTTGGCCGGCCACTCTTGGGAAGGTTCTCCATTGTTGCCCAGTGTTACTGCCATTTGTGAATAATGTCTCTCACTGTGGTTGGCTGGAGTCCCAAAGCTTTAGAAAAGGCTTTATAACCTTTTCCAGGCTGATAGATTTCAATTACTTTTTTTCTTATTTGTTTCTGAATATCTTTGGATCTCTGCATGATGTCTAGCTTTTAAGGATCTTTTGGTCTACTTCACTTTGTTAGGGATGTCCTATTTAAGACATTTCTTGATTGTGAACAGGTGTGTCAGTAATCAGGCCTGGGTGTAGCTGGAGAAATTTAACTCCGGTGTGAACACTTTTTCACACAGGGCCATATAGTTTTGGATTTAGTTTTCCCTCATAAATAAAAACATTAATTAAAAAACTGCATGTTGTGTTCACTTGTGTTATCATTTAATAAAATTTAAATTAGTTTGGTAAAATTAAATGTTATCCTGTTATCTAATTAATATTTTTGAGGAAAAAATTAATTTCTATAAAAAAAAATTAAGTGCATTTTGACAGTTCACATAGAGAAATTATTGCTATAAATAAAAAACATTTTCTTTAACCAGGATAGTGGATAAAACAGTGTTCATCTCTTGAAGGAGAAACGACAGACCAAAGAGAATGAAATGGTAATTTAGTTATGAATGGTGTTTTAGTTTTAATTAATTTTAGATAATTTGTAACATATTTGTATTAACAGCTTTTGTGAATCAGATATAGATGGCCCAAATGTCATGCTGAATGAAGAATTATTATTATTTTTATTATTAATTATTTGTTTTTCATTGACTACGTAATAGACTGTCGTCTGAGGTAAACCTATTTGCATTAGTCAAACAGACACTGCATTTGCCTTTTAAATGAACTACAAAATAATTTAGCAAAACTTCAAGTTCACAGCACACAGTTTACAAGGGTCAAAAAGATGACTTTCTCAAACAAGGTAAGAAATCTCTTAACTGTGACTTATTTGGCTTAATACATTCTATATTTGCTATATAAAATATATAATTTAAAGTGCACATTAAAAAAGGTGAATTCCACATATTTTTTTCAGATAGGTGTTTTTCTTTATTTTGTAAGGATAATATTGTTAATCATCTAAAGTAAACTTTCTATTTGGGCAGAAAATGAAGAATTCACTGCAACCCATGGTACTTTTTTCAGGTAAATACCACTTTTAAGTATAAAACTGATTTCAATTATAGTTAGAAAAAAACTAGTTAATATTTCATGCAATACACAAACATTGTTTTAATATATTATTTAAAGTATAATAACAGTTCAAAATTACAAATATTTTATAGATTTGTTTTTTTTATATAAATGTATGATTTTAGAATTATTTTTCAGGGTTTTGCATTTTCTCAGTGCAGTGGATTCTCAGCAACCAGCAAGGTAAATATATATGCAAAAAAAAAAAGGAAACTCATATATATATATATATATATATATAAAGCCAAACAACAACAAAGCCAAACATTTCAGACAAATTATGTTCAGTTTCTGCCTCGCACATTGAGCACATTTGTTTAAAATTATTTTTATTATTTTATTACTTGAATACATAAACAACATAGCTAAGGGTATAAAAGAAACTACAGTTATCGTTGTGTTACTGTGGCTACTCTGTACTGGAAACACGATTATTAGTGCGCCGAAATAAGTTCTGTAGTTCTTTTGCACGAGTGAAATCGTGGCCTCTTCCAATTTTAGGTCCCGCAATATGTTTTTTTTTTTGCATTTTAAGCCCAGCTTCAAGAAATTTTTTTGAAAGGAGAAAATACTGTTAATTCTGCATATTGAGGAAGTGAATGATTGAAAGACGGAAGAAATAAAGACATTTCAGTATACTGAAATAAGTAAAAAAAAATTTTATTTATATATTTTTTAACCAAGCAGTCAATTGATTTAAAATGAACGTTAAAAAAAATTGTCAAAATGTAATTCTTTTTTTTTTTGAGAAAGAATGAATATCTTTTTTTTTTTTACTAGAACTGTAAGACTAAGACTAGAACTGTAAGAACTTTTCAGTAAATAATAGTTTTTCCTGGCTCTAAATGAAAAAAAAATTAACCAAGTTAAAAGTATTGTAAAATACTGTAGGTCAGATTTTCCCTTTTTTAATTAGTGTTCATTTGACTATATTAGATTTAATCGAAAAAAATTTTAACTGAATTTGATCAAATAAATATTGTCTTTAAATTAAGCAAAATGCTAAAAGCCAAACTCAGAATATTTCAGATATTCTGTCTCCACTTAAGTTTTTACATTTAAAAAGCAAAAAGGTATATGTTTTACTAGTGGTTTAGACAGTACACATAATACAATGTCTCTTCTCCCATCTAGTCAATTTGGCCTTAGGAGGAATAGCAGCACAATCATCAATGTTCAACAAATTCTATCCTCAACTTGCTATCGATGGAAACACTATATCCAACATGAGTGCCGGATCATGTTCACACACAGATATGGAGAATAACCCATGGTGGAGGGTGGATTTGTTGGCTGTGTATGGCATTGGCAATGTAATCATCACTAACAGAGGCGACTGCTGTCCAGATAGGATAAATGGTGCTGAGATTCACATCGGCAACTCCATAGTCAACAACGGCAACGATAACCCCAGGTAAATATTTTTTTTAACAACTCAAAAAAATTTGGTATGATAAATGTATAGGGGAGTTTTTAATAATTGTTGGCTATATGACTTTGTCATTTGGTAAGACTTCTTTGAATACAACTTGAAGAATATACTTACTGCAAAATCTTTTTAAAAGAGCTGGGGTCCAAACACAGGCTTTGCCATAGGGCACCCCTTGAGCAAACAGTATACATTAAGATAGAAGTACATTTTATATTTAAATAATTGATTCAATGACTATATTACAAAATATTTCAAATTACAATCAATTAGTACATTAAATCAAATCACAAATGTAATTTTGCTGATTTTAAATTTGACTTGGCAACAAAAACAAACAAAACAAATAACAAAATTCATGTAATTTTGACTTCAATGAATGATATCAATGAATGAAAGAACTTTATACCACAATGCTGGTAACAACATAGAAATTATTATTTTCCACCAGTCAAGAGAGATTCTTTACTTATACTAAAAAGTTACACAATATGAAGCGTTTATTTGGGACCAATATGGTTAAAATTTTTGTCATTAGAATATCTTTAGGGTTATATTTTGTCTTAATAGTTTCAGGGGTAAAAACTGAATGTGGTGGGAGATAAATGTTACTTTTATAACTCTCTCTCTCTCTCTCTCTCTCTCTCTCTCTCTCTCTCTCTCTCTCTCTCTCTCTCTCCAGATGTGTTGTTATCACTAGCATCCCTGCTGGGGCCTCTGTAAACTACACCTGTAATATGATTGGTCGTTACGTGAATGTGATAATTCCCAATATAAGCCAAATTCTCTCACTTTGTGAAGTGAAAGTCTTTGAAGGTTACACTTTTGTATTATAACTTCATATCCATCTGAATTTAAAATGTTTCACAGCAGTTGCTAAATATCAACCCTTTTATATTGATTTAGTTGTGCCCGTTTTCAAGAAAGCATTTCTGAAATTAAAACTCAACAGCATTGAGGATCTCCACAACGCTACCATAAGGGACAGCATTCTTCAAAAGGTTTGTATTTGTGTGAATGTACGCTCATTGTCAGTGTTTCAGCTTCTCGCTACATTCATTGGACATTACTGATTATAATCCATCTGTTGCACTGCATACCTTGTTTTCATTCTCTATTAGTAGAAAGAAACTCATGGTTGGCTGGACTACTTCTCAACTTAGCTGTGACCCAACCATATATAGAGATATGCATTCTCCCCTATTTAAGTGTCATTGCTTTGTTGAGGATGGTTAAGCACCTAAATTAAATATTTGTTCATTGGTGTATTAATTGTATATGTTGTTAATGTCTTGCATAGCACATACAGTAATACTACTTTTTTCTCCATAGATTAAATCTGCCAATGTCCAATCACCAATATTTCAACTTCGTTGGACAAAGGAGCCAGTGCTGGATACTGAAACTTAGTGTCTTCTATCATTTCTGCTTCTACTATGACTGTGACTAATAATAATAAAAATAAATCATAATGAAAGGGTTATTAGTTCTTAACACTAGCCACTATGAATAAGGTGCCAATGTTTCTAAATGTCAAAATAATTATAAAGGATCACATTCGGCTGTATAGCACAGCACTTGTAAAGATCCAAAATCCTTAAACCAATTAGCGAAAGTGGGTTTGTTAATTGTGAAAATTTGCTGATAAATAAACAGATTTTATAAAGGGGGCAGAATGATAGTAGTGTTCGAGAAGTCAGGATAAAAAGTAGGACATCTGTAGGACTCACAGTTCAGGAGAAAAGGACCATAGAGTGTAGTGCCCCCATTAGGCCAGTCAGACACATCTCACCTTCCTGTGTACAGGAAGAGATTACTGGTTATTGACCAAGTTTAGTAACATATGACTTGTAATTTTGATTGCATATTTTGTTTTAAGGCAGAAAAAGGAAAAGAAAAAGTAGAATAGGAAAGCACAGCTCATTCTGTGCTGGGAAACCAAAATTACAATACTTATTACAACATTAACCAACAATGAGCCAAAACTATTTTCCTGCAATGATTTAAAAAAAAAAAAACACCTGCAGCAAAACGTTTTTTTAAATTTCTTTCATATAATACTGTGAAGCAGATCCTCAGATATTTCTAGTTAGACAAAGAACATTTGTGTTTAGTGGTATAGCTTATTGTAGGCTCATTTTCCCCCACTTATTACAGTGGCTCTGAACAATTTAGTCTAGAGTAACATTTTCTATTGACTTAAAAAAAAAACAAAAAAAACATTCACACATAAAAAGACAAAGCAGGGGCATGCTGTTATAGTTTTCTTCTTCTTCTTCTTCTTCTTCTTCTTTCGGCTGCTCCCATTAGGGGTCGCCACAGCGGATCGTCCGTCTCCATACCCCCCTGTCCTCTACATCTGCCTCTTTCATCCCAACCACCTGCATGTCTTCCCTCACCACATCCATGAACCTCCTCCTTGGTCTTCCTCTTTTCCTCCTACTATAGTAACATATTGAATAATGTGAAAGTGCTAGTGTAAAGGGTATTTTTTTAAATTATAGGACATCCTGGTTTCTTTTAATACAACAAGACAAACTAGTTTTTATTGTGACTTATGTTAACACTCGTTTCCACAGTTGATTTTCTTGTCATCTTGTCAGTTTTAGTCACGCTTAGTTTTGATTTTCCATGTTCATGTTTCTAGTTATGTTCTATTTTGTTTATAGTGCTTGTGTTTTATGTTTAGACATTCAAAAAATGTTCTGCACTTGAATTTGCTTCTGCTTTTCCTCGTATTATATGACATGACTTCCCTGCAGAGTTGTATTTGCATTTTGCTCTCACAGCAGAAGATCAGTTGATAGCTGCCCAGTTCCAGTGTCTTGGTGTAGTGGCTTGTGAGAAGCATAGTCCCTGTCTATAATACAGACGAAGTTAAAAGTCTTGTGTCATGAATCCTGCCGTAAAATCCTGCGTAGCAGATCATATAATTTGGCAGAACATCAAGTTAAATACTACCTATTTATTAATTCATTGTTTTCAATTATGTAAGATTATCAAATGTGTAAGATCTGGGTGTAGTATATAGAAATACACAGTAGCTAACATCGGTGTTAGAAGTACAAATTTTTCTTTTAAAATAACTCTATGAAAGAATATTGTTATATACTATGTGATGGATGTCTTTAAAATGTTCTTTATCTTAAACTAGGATTGAATAAGTCAATATTAGATTTTATGAAATCACTAGGCCACTTACATTTCTCGGACATATTATTTGGTAGATATATTCAGTAGCCTTGCGGAAAATGTTAGAAATTCTGTGTAATCATAATTGAAAAAAAAACTGCTTTTTACAGATTTACAGTCAGATTTACAATCGTACCTTTACAGATTTAATCACTTTTTTTCATTAATTTAAATCATTAATTTAAAGTGCTGCTTTGCACTACAGTAAAATGACACTGCAACATGATAAATCGTAAATGAACATAAATGCTACATAACAATTGATGCAATGTTAACCAAACAATCGTCTTCTTGAATTTGGGTATGTTTAAAAGCTTGCTTAAAATACAGAAAGTGCTTCGATCAGGGAAAAGGAGGAACTAAAATGCATTTACAGTAAACGTTTCTTCCACCTTAAACACTTATTGGCTTGTGAATTTTAGACTGATAGTTCTCCTTCAGGCAAACAATGTGTATTTATTACAATTTATTTGAGATATTTCATTTGTATGCATTTTTATATAATTTTACACCTCACTGCTTTTCACACCTCCTTATTGGGCTTGTTCAGGGGATTCCTCTTCCATAAATGAGCAATTCATATTATTATTTTCAAAACCCAATCTAACATGAATCGGATGGCTCTATGAAGCATGATGTCTCTATCAATAGCTTAGGTTGTACATGTTGTGTGCAGCCGTTAAATAAGTAGATCAAATGGTCAATTACATAAAAATACATAAAATATCTATTCTATGTCCCTGCTATCAGCGCTATCAGAAAAAAAGGAGCATCTTAGTATGAAATTATGTTGGTAACAGTAAATATCTGGTGAAAGAGAAACTGTCCAGGGCATAGACAATTCTAGAGTCTAGAATTTTTATTACTACGGCCAAATCTTTGGGGGCTTCATTCCAGAAGCTGCAGGTAGAATGAGGAGCAAAAAAAACATATTGTCAACTTTCCAGGTACGTTGTGACAACATGAGGATCAGCTTTCTGGCTTCTCTTGCAATTATTGGGAATTAGTACAATTAGTAAAAGGTGTATGTCTCTGTATTTCTTGTGCACAGTGTTACTTGTCTAAGTCTGGGACAAATTTCCTGAAAGAAACTAAAGCAAGAAAACATTCTGCTTTTTTCCTCTTAAATTTGATGAAAGGCTTATGAACAGCAGATGTCCCCAATTCACCATTTTGTTCCTGATAAACATCAAACCGGTTTGATTCAGTAATGAAGATCACCACATGGGATCAGAAACACATCCAGAATTGTCTGTAGACACAGTTTGCCATGTCATCAAAGTAGGTTAATGCTTTATCATACGAAAAAAAAAATAAAAGATATATGAGAGGCTATTATACAGACTGGTTTCTACTATCAGGGTCTGCCATTTTACGCTAAACTTTGTTCTGTACCACCAGCCTCTTTGGATCAGAGTATGCTGTTTACTAATCTGACATCATATCTTGAAGTCTCTTGATAAAATGGCTTATAATCGCAAAATGAAATACATTAAATCTTTTGATGATAGCATCGTTCCATCTCTTCATGCTGATGAAATAAATGATGGCATGATGGGAATAAAATAAAACATAACCAAAAACTCTTGAAAAAGAATCATTCTTGCTCATGTAAACAACAACTGAGTATGGAAATCTCAATTAACCTTATAAAATAATAGAATAATAAATTATCGATTAAACTATAAAAGGTTACCGAAATAAGCGAGCATTTAAGTGCACAAGCGCCATCTAGTGGAAACAGACTTAAACTTACAGCTGCACCTATTTCTTTCTTTGGTTAAAAGAAAGCAATAAATTTAATGGATTTATTTAAGCTCTTACCCTCCTACACTAATACTTGATAATTAATAATTAACACAAACATAATTATTTCATTTGGAAATAATTATTTTAGATAAAATACATAAATAGATCTGTTTAAAACAACAACAATTTTGAATTAAATATCAAAATTGACTGCTCAATTAACATGAAATAAACTTTCTTTCGGCTTCTCCCGTTAGGGGTCGCCACAGCGGACCATCCGCATGTTTGATTTGGCACATGTTTTACGCTGGATGCCCTTCCTAACGCAACCCTCCCCATTTATTCGGGCTTGGGACTGGCACTAAGGCTTGTGCAACCCTAATGGCTGGGGTCGGTTCCCTGACCGGGGATCGCACCCGGGCCGCAGCGGTGAGAGGGCCGCATTCTAACCACTAGACCACCAGGGAACCTGCTCCATTAACATAAAATAAACATTTAAAAAAACTGGTGAATAATGGTTTAATAATAACTTCACTTGTTTGGCCCTAAAATAATTAACAAAAATTTTTAACTATCTGGTTTGAACGGAATTTAGGAATCTAATATCAGGATCTGGAGTTCCCCTTCAGGAACTTGAGCTGCGTCAACAATGCTTTGGGAACGCTTCCACGTTGTCCTGTACTCATTGTTCCCAAAAAGGAGGGAGGGTTGAGTCCTATTTTGGATTCACGTCACTGAACTGCTTACTTTTAAGACTCAGGTTCAGGATGCTGACCCTGAACCAGGTCATGTTTTAAATCAGGTCCGAGGACTGGTTTGCCACGATAGATCTGAAGGATGCGTACTTTCATTTATCCATCCTTCCATCTCAAAGGAAGTTCCTGATGTTCGCTTTCGGGGCCAAAGCTTACCAATATTGGGTCCTTCCGTTTGGACTTGCCCTCTCACCTCGCACCAACTTAACAAAGTGTGTTGAAGCGGCTATGATACCTCTTGGGCTTCAGGGTGTCATGTTCTAAATCAGTGGTCCCCAACCCCCAGGCCGCAGACCGGCACCGGTCCATGGCTTAATTGGTACAGGGCCGCACAGAAAGAATACATAACTTACATTATTTCCGTTTTATTTATTATCTGATTCTGAACAATGCTTTTTTTTTTTTTAATTACCGGGTTCTCTCCAACACATCTGTCTATGACTGACTCTTGATGCATGTCAAGATGCTTCAGTCACATGTCTTACCTACACCCTCTAACTTCTTAAAGGGGCTCTGGCCGCTAACACATAATACATTACCGCTATATTGAAACCCTCAAACTAGCAAAATAAACAAAAAACAACACCGTGGATTCACGATTATTATTATATTTAGAAAATACCAGTTTTTATGCCGGTCGTATCATTTTATTTTGTTGTATTTATCCGCCACACCTTAAAGGGCGGTCTGTGAGAATCATGTCTAACATTAAACCAGTCCGTGGCGCAAAAAAGTTTGGGTACCATTATTCTAAATTATATCGACGATTGGTTGATATTGGCTCAATCGGAGCAATTGGCGGTCTGGCATCGAGATTCGTTCTCGCTCATATGAAGGAGTTGGGGTAATGGCTGAACGCCAAAAAGAGTGTGCTTTCTTCATTACAGAGAACCACTTACTTAGGCGTAGTGTAGGATTCGACCCTCATGCAGGCGCAGTTGTCTCCTGTTCGAATCTCGTTCATCCTAACAGCCACCAGGAGAGTGAAAAAAGGCCAGTCACTCACTGTAAAGCAGTTCCCAAGACTGCTGGTGTTGATGGCAGCAGTGTCCAATGTGGTTCCACTTTGCCTCCTGCACATGAGACCCATTCAGTGGTGGCTCAGGTCCTGTGGATTCTCCCAGGAAGGCAATTCACTCTGCACGATCCAGGTCACGCAGCAAGCCCTATGTGCCTTGGATCTGTGAAGAGATCCTGAGTTCCTGTGTCCATGCTGGAAGTTCCATGTCGCTTTAACCTCTCACGAGGTGGGGGCGGTCATGAGTGGCTGCAGTGCCTTCCTCAACCCTAAATCAGTGTATGTTCCCAAGGTACCCTCAGTCATCCCATGACCTTTAATGCTCCAGGCATTCTTCTTTCCACCTTTTCAGTCCCCAGACCAGGAGAAGCTTAACCGACTGCACCCACTGCGAGCATTGGATATATACAGTACAGACCAAAAGTTTGGACACACCTTCTCATTCAAAGAGTTTTCTTTATTTTCATGACTATAAAAATTGTAGATTCACACTGAAGGCATCAAAACTATGAATTAACACATGTGGAATTATATATGGAATTATATATATAACAAAAGTGTGAAACAACCCAAAAATGTCATTTATGCCACCTTTCAAAATGCCACCTTTTGCTTTGATTACTGCTTTGTACACTCTTGGCATTCTCTTGATGAGCTTCAAGAGGTAGTCACCTGAAATGGTCTTCCAACAGTCTTGAAGGAGTTCCCTGAGAGATGCTTGGCACTTGTTGGCCCTTTTGCCTTCACTCTGCGGTCCAGCTCACCCCTAAACCATCTCGATTGGGTTCAGGTCCGGTGACTGTGGAGGCCAGGTCATCTGGCACCCCATCACTCTCCTTCTTGGTCAAATAGCCCTTGATGCCTTCAGTGTGACTCTACAATTTTCATAGTCATGAAAATAAAGAAAACTCTTTGAATGAGAAGGTGTGTCCAAACTTTTGGTCTGTACTGTATATACGTCCACAGAATGGAACTGTTTAGGAAGTCGGAGCAGCTGTTCATCTGCTATGGCCCTCCGAGGGGAGGTTTCCCTGCGAACAAGCAGACGCTCAGCAGATGGATTACGGTTGCTATTTCATCCTTTATGAGTCCTCTGGTCTATCTGCTCCTTTCAGGGTCAGAGCGTTGTTGTCGCAGCTTGAGTTCCTGAAGGGGAGCGTCTCCAGTTTACTTATGTAACAATAGTTCCCTGAGGGAAGGAGACGCTGCATCTCCATGCCACACTGCTGGCATCCCTGAAGCGCTTCCTTCCCTTTTCAGAAGCTGGCGCTGGTTTCACTCCATGTGCTTTTATAGCTTCCTGGTCGTGATGTCACCCCCCCCGGTGATGCTGTGCTATGCAGAACCTGTAGACGGTTTCTGTCTATATTTCTGGTTTTATGATTTTTCTTACTGTGTTCACTATTTTTCCCACAAGATGTCGCCAGGGTGTTTCAGAGTCTTTTGTTAGTGCCTACATTTTAATATATATCTTGTTAGGTCTGAGTTTAAGTGCCCCCTTTGTCCCCATTTGTTTGCTTGTTCGTTTTAGTATTATGTGGGCTGTTACCAGATTTTTGGTTTTCCTGAGAGACTTTGTATAAGATTTTTCCTTAGATTTTGGTATTTATTTTTGATAGTCTAATTTTTTGGATTCTAAAATAAAAACATGCATTTGGGTTCACATACCTTCCTGTGACAGACTGTAAGTATAGTGTCAATACCAACAAAAGTATAAAAACAACAGAACTTCACACACATGCACATCCACAACCAACAACAACCAAAAAGATTTCTGAAATTCTCTAATCTCTGAAGCCAGATTATTTACTACTCCTAATAAGTGCCAAATCATCCATTGGTGCCCCGCTGCATTAGGCAAAATGGCAACGCAATCCTCTTCCCCAAGCCCAGACAAGACTAGATTCTATGATCCAGTTCTGTACTCTCCCTGGAAATATTGCATAAGCATAATTTGTCATACAATATATATATATATATATATATCAGTCTATGTTACAATATGTTATAATATGATTGTATGTACGGTAGAACTGTAAGTTCTATGTGTGTGACATCATTGGGAAGAGGGAAGAGTTTAGAAAAAGCTGTGTGCCTGAGATTCCTTTTTTTTAAATGAAAGAGACTGAGTTAAGTTTCCTTTTAAAGCAATTAAAGAAGAAGAGTGCCGATCATGGAGGGTGCATCCGGATTGAGGCCGCCAGTGAATTTTGAGCAGAACGCAACGTGCATGGAGTTTTAAAAAAAAACGTTGTCCAGAAATTAGAACTCAAGCGAAATGATTGATAAATACGGCACTGTTTTGAAAGTGCTGGAAGACACGTGTATTTTTGAATCGGCTAGAGTCTCTCTGAATAGAGACAGAATTGTTTGTGGCGTACTGAACTTAGAGGTGAGGGATTGTCTTTTAAGTCGCACCTGACAATTGAGAAATGCGTAAGGATATGTAGAGCATCAAAAGTGTCAAAAGAGAATATGATAAACATTAAGAGACAAAAAAGCTGAGGAAGTGCATGCAAACTCCTGGAACTAGCTGTAAACATAATGAGCATAAAAAAAACAAAAAAAAAACAGAGTTGCCCTGCTTATGGAAAGCAGTGCCAAAAATGTGGCAGGCTGAACCATTTTGCACCCACATGCAAAACAAAAGAGACTAAGAGAAAAATACACTGTGTAGCAGAAATGGAGGAGGAACTGTTTGAGTAAATCCTAAGCCTTAATTCACAAACGAGGGAGGACAAGTGGGAAAAACAACTGTTTGCAACCATGCTGAAAGGAGAAAGACTTTTCAAGATTTCAACTACACCAGTTGTAACGTAAATCCTATTCAGCTGTTACACACGGATAATGTGATGGAAAAGACTTAATAGAGGCTGGCCATGTATAATAATAAAAGCACCCTGAAAATGCAGAATAAAAATAAGAAACCCAAGAAAGAAAAAACTCTACCGGCTGGAAGTTATTGTAGTGGATGAAAGCGAGTCAATGCCTCTGCTAGGAAACAAGGCCATGCAAGCAATGGATCTGGTAAGAATACAACATGAAAATATTATGGCAATTGATTAAATTGTTACCACAGGTAGACACAAAGAAAAGTGTACACAAGAGTGACATGCATAGGGAGTATGCTGATGTATTTGAAGGAGACTGATGGTTGGAGGGATAATATAACCTAGAAGTGGATCTTTCAGTTAAACTGGTGATGCTTACAAAGTGAAGAGATCATTTTCAAAGGATGAAACATTTTAGTTGTTGCAGAAAGTGATAGCCCAGGGATGGCTAGAGGAGAAAACTCTAAGAAGAGTAAGTAAGAGAAGAGCTCAGTGTGCAAGATGGAGTGATTTTTAAAGGAGAAAAAGCTCTAATACCAGCAAAGCTGAGAACAGAGTTCATGGATAAAATTCATGTGTCACACCTAGGCATTGAAAGCTGCTTACGCAGAGCAAGAGACTGTGTATAACAGCCTGGAATGAGTGCAGCTATTAGAGCATACGTCGGGAAATGTGCTGTTTGCAGAACTGTGGATGTACGACAGCAGAAAGGGACAATATGTGCACATGACATTCCTTTGAGGCCTTGGGCAAAAGTGGAAATAGCTTTAATTTTATTTAACAGCAGAGCATATCTCATTACAGTTAACTATTTCTCCAACTTCTGGGAAATTGATTGTCTCCCTGATACCAGCTCAAGCACATTGATACACAAGTTAAAGGCCAGTTTTGCACGACACGGGACACAGTAATCTCCGATAATGAGCCACAGTACAGCTCTCAGGAATTCAATCAGTTCAGCACAGTTCGGGAATTCAGGCATGTGACATCATCTCCAGCATACCCGCAAAGCAACGGCAAAGCCAAGTCTGCAGAAAAATTGGCCAAACAGCTCATGGGAAAGGAAAAAATAGCAAAGACTGATCCATACCTGGCTATTCTAGAGCACAGGGATTTAATGCCAGTCCTGCCCAAAGAATCATGAGCAGGAGAACTGAAACATTATTGCCGACACATAACAGCCTTTCGTTAAGCCAGCTGTACAGAGCATGCTGTAAAAGACGACCAACGCAAACAGGCCTAATACTACAACAGAGAAGCGAAAGATCTTCAAGCTCTGCAGGAGGGAGAACATGTAAGAGTTCAGTAGGACATGAAACACAGAGCACACTGGATGCTGGCAAAGGTTGAAAGAATAGCCAACAACAGATCATACACTGTCAAGCTGCAAAATGGAACTGTTGTACGGAGAAATCGGAAACATCTCAGGACTGTGCCTGGAGGACTACAGAGGGCAGACTTAAACACAAGTGTCAAGTTTGATCAAGTCAAATCAAGTTTATTTCTAATCAGATCAGAGTAATCAGACTAAATCTAATATTGATCAGACTAATCAGAAGATTCCTACAGATGAGGGACATTTAAAGACAGTACAAGAGTCATGCACAACACACAATTCAGATGCTGGCGAAAGCGTCGTGACAACTAGACGCGGCAGACTAGTCATGAAACCGACACACTTGAAAGACTTTGTTTAAATATTGTATTGTTCTTAAGACACAGAACAGATGCTTTGAGTATACAGTGTTATGTCATTGTTCAAAGTTTCATTGCAAACAGTGTATATAATGCAGTGTTTGCAGGAGTTTGCATTGTTAAAATTTTATTAAAAAAGGAAAAAGTTACAATATGTTATATAGGGTCAGCAAGATGTAAAAGAACATGTATAGTAGAATTGTGTGTGATATCATAAAACAGTCTAAACAATATCTTCAAGTTGTTCTTTTAAAATGCATATTTAGTTTATTGTTGATTACAGTGGCTAGAGGGAGTGCAGGAACAGTAACAATTTAATTCAGAACTCAGAATTAAAATGGTAAATATAATAGGACTAGAGGTATCGTTATTACTTTTGTTATAACTTCTAATGATCAAGTCCAAAACTGAATGACAAACAGATTAAAAGAACACAACAGGGAAGACACAAGACAACTCTTCAAGGGTGACAGGAAAACTATACATACACAGACAAGAGTATGTTGGCAGTGCCCATGAAATGAACATAAGAAAAAGAGACTACTCTAGGTTGTATTTCTTTTAAGTACCTAACCTAAAAAACAGCAAACAAGCTAGCTGACTGCACCAGGCTATGCTAGCAAAAATACAAGGGCACCTGTCTTCTTACTCTTAATAGGGTGTCTAGAGATGGTAAAATGTTAGTGTGCACATGTAACCCCTCTTGGTTCTCATGTCAGATTCTCCCTAAAAAAGACCACCTCCACACCATTTTTAAAGTTCATCCATGCGTTGTGTTTACATTCACCTCAAAAGTTCAGCTGTAACTGAAAATAAAAAAAAAAAAAAAAAACTGGAGTTAGCACAGTGTCACTTTGGCTACTCACTCTGTACTGGAAATAAGATTTGTAGTGTGTTGTTTGGCACATGCATAAAATCGCCACCTGGTCATCACCAACGCTAGCAGTATGAATTCTTTACCGTTTTATGTACAGCTTCAAGAATTTCTCTTAAAAGTATTTGTTAAAGTATCCTGGAAAAAGTAGAACAGTTAAGTATAAAATATATCCAGAAAATGTATTATTTACTGTAAAACACACATTTGTATATGTTTTATTTTTTTATATTATAAAATATTATTTTATATTTTATTTAACCAAGTAGGCATTTTATTTAAAATTGTTTTAATATTGTTAACTGTTGATGATCACTAATGTTAATAATAATAATAAACTGTATTAATAAAAAATGACAAGCACTTTTATGTTTTGCATTTCCTCCCCCCCTAACTGTACTGAAATGAAACTATTCCGTGACTTAAAATCCAAGATACGTAATAAACCGTGAATTTTGTATACTGTTACACCTCTGCATCCATACATCATCTTTTACTTTTCTGACTTTCTTCTTTCAGGAAATTATGAAACAATCATGCACATACTGTACACCACAATATATATTTGGCAGTAATGCTGTGAAGAAGATACATACTACTTGGAAAAACAAGCAATAATAACCACGCTGATAAAATTAACAGTATTTACTATAGACTTACTGCATAAACTCTTCTTAACCTTAAAGTTTTTTTGGTTTTTTTTGGGGGGGGCTAAATAAATGTGGCAAAGAGGGTGTGTCAAGTGACAGCCTCTCTCTCTCTCTTTAACACATCAACACACACAAACACAGGCTTCTGTAAAAGTGTTTTGCATATATTTTGTGTTTGCTCAAAGCACCCAAAGTATCTGACATTTGCTTATCTAAATAGGTTTACCGGCAACATTATTAAGAACACCATACTAATAATATACTCTCAAAACAGCGCTTTTGCATGGGATGGATTCCCCTGCAAAGGTCCTTAAAAATGTTATGGTGTTAACATTTTTCACCCTAGTATCTACATTTTATTATCGAAATAAAATTATTTGAATCAGGCCATGCTTTTCCAGTTTCAGTGAGTTCATGTACACCATAAACGTCTGTTCCTGGCTGTCAGTCAGGAATTTGCTTGTTGTCATTTGTTTTGACACATTGCATGTTTTAAGATACATTTCTTCTTACCACCGTTGTAAAGAATGATCACCACCACAGCCTTTTTGTTAAGTTGAAAAAGTCTAGCTAATGCTTTTCTCAATAAAGTAAACCGTAAACAGTTGGTTAGTAAAGTTTTTACTAAAAGAATATTCTAAAACCAGCACATATAGCACCAAACACCATATCAACATTACTGAAATTACATTTATCACCATTCTGATTAGTGATGTAAATCATAACTGTTTTCTTTTTTTCTTCATCTGCATGTTTGATGTATTGTGCTGCTACAACATGAATGAGCTTAGTTTTTTTTTTTACACTATATCCTGCAAACACATTTAAGATCTGGTACTGCAGGAGCTTTGAATAGCCTAATGCAAAATTCATGCAAAATACTGTTTTTTCCATAAACAAATTTGTAAAGAAAGACACAACCTTTGGAACTGGATTCAGGCACTTTACACAGTGTTAAAGCAAAAGCGAGTAAAAAAAAAAAAAATTGCAATGTATTGTTTTCTTGTGCTAATGAATATTACTGACACATGAATAATATCCTGCATGAATATTATACTGTTGTCTCATTAACTTTTTAAAGAGCATTTTTACCCAACATCTGCACATGTTGATAGATCTAGTTGAAATGTTATCAATATTTGTCCAATTTCTGATACTGTATATTGCAGACTGATACTGTACTGTAATGTTTTGCTTTTGCACAACACATTTGCAGGACAGTTTTCATAAATTTATTCATGAATCCATTGTCATTCTGGATAAAGCCTGATAGAGTTAGACCTTAATGTCCCACTTAATCTTTCCATTGTTTTCTTTTATGTTAAGATGATTGGACCTTATAATGTAATACATGTTTCAAGATTTGTTGTTTTAAAACCAAATGCTGCTGTTGGAACCAATTATTTTTCGTAGATACATTTCCATTATTTTCTATATTTTTTGTTTTCTAAATGAGAATTAAATATATATAAAAATAAATCGGACAAAGCCCTACCTTGTATTATGTATTTCTATAAATGTAAACCTTTTGCTTAATATTTTTTTCACTTTATTTACAGACTGTCCTCTAAGGTAAACCTATTTGCATTTAAAACACGCAATGTGCATTTGCCTTTTAAACAAATTAGAAAATAATTTACCAAAACCTTAAGTGGACACCTTAGAGTTTACAATTGTCAAAAAGGTGACGATCTGATCTATGGTAAGGTAAGTTTAGTAATCTCGCTAATCTGGGTCCTTATTTAAATGAACATATTATACAGTATATTTGCTACATAAAGCAATTTCTAAAATTGTATGCGAATTTTCTTTACCTCACTTGAGTATTATTGCATAAATAATCTAAGTTTGGTTTCTTTCTATTTGAATAGAAAATGGAGAATACACAAAGAACCATGTGTCTTACTTTAGGTAAACAACTGTTCAATGTATATTTAATCCAAGAATGATTTATCTTGTAAAATGTTATAATATTTAAACATTATTTTTTTTTAACTGAACTTAAATATTATTCCTATGATGTCAGTCCTATTTCTATATATATTTAGCTCATATATTTTTGCACAGGGATATGTATGTTCTCATTGCAGTGGATACTCACACATCAGCAAGGTAATAGCATGCACGCACACACACACACACACACGCACACACACACACACACACACACACACACAAACACACACACAGATTATAGAGTATACACTGGGATCTATAGTCTGAGAGCACCTAGTAATTCAGAATTTTTTTTTTTGTTTAAATCATTAAAAAATTAAAAGGATTTTTAATTTAAAAATATATTAAAACAAAAAAAATATGGAGAATATGGTAAATATGGTGAATAAATAATATTTACAATTTTGCGCTGTTTCTAGCAAAACTGTTGCTTGTCAAGTGATTTTTCTATATTTTTCATCTTATACATAAGGTCTGATTTTCCTGATGCATAATTCCTCTTAAACATATGTTCAGGCAAGACACCAAAGAGCCTACTCTAAAAGATTTTGTCTATGCCAGCTTGGGTGCACATTGTCATTAAAGAAAATATGGACATACCGAATAATTGGTTAGAAAAATATATGTTTTAGAAATGTTTTAATGAACATAGTTGCCTGAAATAAAAATTTTAAAAATTATAGAAGCAGTTTTTAAATAGTGAAGTCAAACATTCGGACCCCACTGTGTATGTTTTAATTGTTTGTTTAAATGTTCTTGTCTCCTCTCCAGTCAATGTCGCCTTAAATGGAAGAGCAGCACAGTCTTCATTTTACAAAATCAACTTCAATCCTTACTCTGTTATTGATGGCAGCAAAGAAACTCACTTGTATTCCTACCATTGTTCTGCAACAAATGCTCAGTATAACCCATGGTGGAGGGTGGATTTGTTGGGAATTTATAACATTAGCAATGTAATCATCACTGGCAGAAGTGACTGCTGTACACAAGAGATAATTGGTGGTGAGATTTGCATTGGCAGCTCCATAGTCAACAATGGCAACAATAACCCTAGGTACATTTTTCTTACTACATTATATATATATATACACACATACTTACATACATACAGTATATACAGTGGAGGAAATAATTATTTGATCCCCCTCTGAGTTTTTCCCTTTACAAAGAAATGAACAGTCTAGAATTTCTATAGTACAGTACATTAAAAAAGAAATCCGGAAAAAAGAAAGGTTGTATATTAATTTGTATTTGCTCAGATGAAATATGCATTTGATCCCGTACCAACACCTGTTACAGAAGCAACCTCTTCTATTCAAATCTCTCCACCACAATGGGCAAGAACAAAGAGCTGTCAAAGGACATCAGGGACAAGATTGTAGACCTGCACAAGGCTGGAATGGGCTACAGGACCATCAGCAAGAAGCTTGTTGAGAAAGAAAACCTTTGGTAACACACCTAGGTCCCGCTGCTCAAGAATGCACATGAACAGGCCTGTCTGAAGTTTGCCAATGAACACCTGAATGATTCAGTGAATGATTAGGAATGTGGTCAGATGAGACCAAAATTAAGCTCTCTTGCATCAAGTTGACTCGCAGTGTTTGGAGGCAAATAAATGCAGAATATGACCCCAAAAGCACCATCCCCACTGTCAAAAAATGGGGTACAGGAAGGCTAAGGGTACAGGAAAACTTTTCCACATGAACAGGGCTTTGCAATCTTGGGTGAAAACCTCTTGGCCAGATCACTGAACATGGGTCATGGATGGGTTTTCCAGCATGACAATGACCAAAAACATAGAGCCAAAGCAACAATCTAATAGTCTTGTAGCCCATTCCAGCCTTGTGCAGGTCTACAATCTTGTTTCTGACATCCTTTGACAGCTCTTTGGTCTTTTCCATGGTGGTAGAGAGGTTTGAATGGAAGAGAATAATTTTGTGACAGGTGTTTTTTGTACACATAATAAGTCCATATTGGAAATTATTTCCTGAAGGGACAGGATTAAATTGGATCTGTGGGAGTCAGACTTCTTGCTGGTTGGTACAAGATCAAATATTGATTTCACTTGATCAAATACTAATTCATCTCTAACCTTTCTTTAATGTGTTTTTCTGGATTATTGTTTTGTCTCTGTTAAAAAGACCCAACACTAAAAATTCTAGATTCTTTATTTCTTTGTAAGGGGATCAAATAATTTTTCCTCCAGTATATATATAACTTTATAATTTATATGTTAATGTATTAGAATGGTTTTAAATGACAGAAATCAATGCTGTAAATTGTCACTCATGAGTTTAGTGTGTGATTATTTTTTCAGTCTTGTATACTTTTCATTATTTTATACTTTCCTAATGCATTATAGCAAACATTTAATTTCACACTTTTTTAACTCATTTGATCTGGGCACTCTATGTATGTACTTATTTGAATATGTTATTCCTATAAATATACAGGGATATAGTAACACATTTTTTTTCTTACTTTTTTTACCTTTGTACATTAATACTGAAGGTAAACTATTAAAGAAGACATATGAAATTATGTATTAATTAAAAATGCAGAATACAACACAGAATATGTAAAGCACACTGCCAGTGTAACACCAGATTCTGTGACCATCGTATGTTGTGACTATAGAGGGCGCTGCTGCTAAAATACAGCTTAAAATAAATCATCTACACAAGTTCGCTACACATGTTGCTGACATAAAGGGTGAATGGACGGTTCCTTAATGATAAGTTCCTTCTTAGGACACATTTTACCAGAATAGCTACCACAGCATTTTGCAGTGACATGCCATCCCATCTGGTTTGCACTTAGTGGGGCCATAATTTGTTTTTTAAAAGAACAATGACCACAAGCACACCTCTGTTATGTAAGGGCCATTTGTTCAAGAAGGAGATTGATGGAGTGGCGTATTAAATGGCCTGGCCTCCACAATCACCCAGTCTTAATCCAATTGAGTTGGTTTGGGATGAGTTGAACCAGAGATAGGAGAGAAAGCAGCTAACAAGCATTAAACACCTCTGGAAAAATTTAAAGATTATTGGAAAATCAATTCAGGTGACTACCTCTTTAGGCTGGATAAGAGAAAACCAAGAGTGTGCAAAGCTCTCATCAAAGCAAATAATGGCTACTTTAAAGAACTAAAAATATGAAACTTTTCCTGGGAAATTAACATGCTTTCGTTAACTACATAATGGCATACATGATCTTTTACAATTTGGATGTCTTCAGTATTCATTTACAATATATAAAAATAAATCTCTAAAGGAGGTGTATACAAACTTATATAAACAAATATATATATATATATTAATCTTTCATATTCTTTTTCTCTATTCTGCAGATGTGGTGTTATCTCTAGCATTATTTCTAGTGCTCCTGTAAGTTACACCTGCAATATGTTGGGTCGTTATGTAAACGTCATCATTCCAAATCTTTACCGCCATCTTGTGCTCTGCGAAGTGGAAGTCTTTGGGGTTCTAGGTTACACTTTATAATCAACTCACAAATTCAGTAATTTTGGTCAAAATAAGTTTTACGACAGATGTTTACAAACACAACTTTCACAAACATTGTTTACTTTTTTAGTGGCGCCTGTTACAAGGAGGGCATTTCTGAAATTAAGGTTTAAAAGCAGTGAAGATCTCCAGAACCCAACCATGAAGGATAAAGTTCTTCAACAGGTGTGTGATTGAGAGATTTTTTCTGTTTTATACCACCGTGTCATAATTTGTTTTTACAAAAATCAAGCCGAAATGGAAACCATGTATAAAACATGAAGTAGCACGTAAAACTATTTTCAGCAGCAATACCTTAAAGTAATTTTGTTCTGTATTCTGTATGCAACAGTTGCTGCTCTGAGATCTTTATTGAAGTCTTTTCTCCGTGCATTTTTGTTATTACACACTTAAATGCTCCAGAACAGCAGAACTGCTTATTATAAATATAATTCAAAAAGATTATTTCTTTTTCACATGACTGTATATGATCATTTTCCTTATGACTTCTTCTCTGTGCGCAGTAACCCACCTTTCGTATGTATTTATTGCCAAAAAGCTCTACTTTGCTAACCACTGAACCTGATCCCTTTTGAAGTTCCAGTAGTGTATGAGAAATTAGAGATACTACAATCATTTAAATTATAATTTTTCCTATTAATCCACACACAGAACCCCATAATGACAAGTGTAAACAGAATTCTAGAAATGTTTGCAAAAGAATGAAAAAGGAAAAAATAAAGTATGGTCACTGTGAAATATGTTATACACTATAAATAAAATATTGCATAACAACTAATTGTAATTTTTCTCTATAGATGAAATCCACTTATGTCCATTTGCCAATATTTCAGCTCCGTTGGACAAAGGAAACAAAACTGGAAACTAGAAATAAAAAATAATCAAGAAATATTAAAAGAATGCTTCTGGCAGTTCTAATAGATACTGCTGATATTCCTAATTCTCTTCATCGATCTCATATGATTACATTACAGCACATAAACATGACAAGAACAACAGAAACTTAACAAAGAGGTGTGTGACATGATGTGCATCAGTCTTGGCATAAGAGTGACATATTATAAAGCTTATTTGGCATACAATGTCCTGTAAATGGCTTAATATTATTGAAAGGATCATTTATTTGAATAGGTAAATAAATATAAGTTGAAGCCTTGCATCAGATAAGAAAAAAGGCAACAACACTGTGCAATAGTTTGTATTAAATGCACAAATTATTTTTTGATAGGTCTTCGAAATTTGCAGAATATTGGTTTGAGGGCTGGCAGATTAGCTGATTTATTTGTTTATTGGTTAATTATTTTTAATGAGTGAAACAATGAGTGTGTTAACAGTATGGAAGATCATCATATGTGAGGTTTGGTTTAGCAGTTGTAACTATTAGACCCAGAAAATATACCGGTGTGTGTATGTGTATATATATATATATATATATATATATATATATATATATATATATATATATATATATATATATATATATATACAGTACAGACCAACAGTTTGGACACACCTTCTCATTCAAAGAGTTTTCTTTATTTTTTTTTTAAATTGTAGATTCACACTGAAGGCATCAAAACTATGAATTAACACATGTGGAATTATATATGGAATTATATACATAACAAAAAAGTGTGAAACAACTGAAAAATGTCATATTCTAGGTTCTTCAAAGTAGCCACCTTTTGCTTTGATTACTGCTTTGCACACTCTTGGCATTCTCTTGATGAGCTTCAAGAGGTTGTCACCTGAAATGGTCTTTCAACAGTCTTGAAGGAGTTCCCCGAGAGATGTTTGGCACTTGTTGGCCCTTTTGCCTTCACTCTGCGGTCCAGCTCACCCCTAAACCATCTCGATTGGGTTCAGGTCCGGTGACTGTGGAGGCCAGGTCACCTGGCGCAGCACCCCATCACTCTCCTTCTTGGTCAAATAGCCCTTGATGCCTTCAGTGTGACTCTACAATTTTCATAGTCATGAAAATAAAGAAAACTCTTTGAATGAGAAGGTGTGTCCAAACTTTTTTATATACACTTACTGTATATATACATAAGCCTGGGTTTCATCTAATTACATTTCTTCTTCAGTAGCCTTAATTAAAAAGGTAAAATGTCTGTGAAAACAATAGTAGAACAAAATCTTAAATAGAAATTAGCTTTAAATGCATCAAATACATCTGTCCTTATTTGCAGTTCTTATCACAGTACCAAGAAAGCATTTTGTATAAAAGGTAAAGAAAGACATACAGTGACAAATTGTACTAATGATAATTAATATTTTAGCTTCTAATATTTCTATGATACCTAATGCATGTAGTCTAAATGAATGTAGTCTCGAAGCATGTAAATAACACTAAAGTGCTGCAATCATGTCAGAATAAGGGTTTTCTTACTGATATAAATGTGTCCACTATACACGTTCTTTTAAAAAAACTATTATCTATGTTACTTCATTTAAAGGTTTGACTTTTTGACTTTTTGAAATGTTTGCGAAAATGACAAATTATTAATGTGCTTCCCATAAGCATGTACAGTTATTTGTATCAGAATGTTAATTATAGAAAAATATATTTAATAATCTTTACCTAAGACATAATAAAGTACTTTCCTTATGCAAATTTGAAACATGTCCAGAATTTCTTTTCAAACTCCTCTGATTAGTTTCTAAACATTTCTTTTTATCACTGCATTCACCTACAACACTAAATACTGGCTTGGATAGTAAAAAGTTTTGTTCAGATCAAACCACAAATTTAACACAAAATCAAACACTACCAGGATTTTCTGTACTATCCACACTTTCCACAGATTTTCTTAGATTTTTTCATGGTTGTTCTCAGTTCACATTATAATTCTCTACTGTTTTGCTTTTTATCTTTTATTTTGTATATTTGCACCACAAATTACATTTTTCTATATGCATCATATTACCTTGTTGCCTTGTTACATCACAGAATGTAAGACCTTAATATAAGTGAGGCAGAAGATTTTTTTCTGTTGGGCTTTGGGAGCAATACCATTCAGCATTGATGGAGTATTTCCAAATATCCAAGCTGCCAATCCTACAGGCAATTATGCACTCCCAAACCATCAAAAATGCAGCTTTTTAAACTGAATACTGATAACAAGCCAGATGATTCCACTCCTCTTTATTCCAGAGGACGTAGTGTCCATTTCCAGAAAGAAATTCCAATTCGTCTGACCACAGAACAGTTTGCTGCAGTACATTTTATTTTAGCTTTGGATCAGAGTGTATGGCAGCAGTTCTAAATCATGTTCACGCATCCCGATTTAATCAGCATTTGTGGAATACATGGCAAACTGTGTTCACAGTCAATGATTTCTTGAGGTGTTTCTGGAGATTTTGCATTTCTAAGATACACTATTTATACCCAATCATCTTACTGACCTGTTGGCAATTAACCTAATTAGTTACAAAATGTTAAATAACCCAGCCATTAGGGGGGCACAAGCCAGTGTACTCTTAGTGCCGGTCCCAAGCCTGGGTAAATGGGGAGGGTTGCGTTAGGAAGGGCATCCAGCGTAAAACATGTGCCAAATCAAATATGCGGATCACAAATGAGAATTTCATACCGGATCGGTCGAGGCCCGGGTTAACAACGACCGCCACAGGTATCGTTAGCCGACAGGGTACCGGTGGAAATTGGGCTACTGTTGGCCGAAGGAGGAGAAGGAGGAGAAGGAGAGGAGGAAGGCGTCTACAGAGACGGCAGGAAAAGGAGCAGTGTAGGAGAGTAGAGGTTCGGGTTGGTACTTTAAATGTTGGTACTATGACGGGTAAAGGGAGAGAGATAGCTGATATGATGGAGAGGAGAAAGGTAGATGTGTTGTGTGTTCAGGAGACCAAGTGGAAAGGGAGTAAGGCCAGGAACATTGGAGGTGGGTTTAAACTGTTTTATCATGGTGTGGATGGAAAGAGAAATGGTGTAGGGGTGATTCTGAAGGAAGAGTACAGTAAGAGTGTAGTGGAGGTGAAGAGAGTTTCTGATAGGGTGATGATCGTGAAGGTGGAAGTTGAAGGGATGATGATAAATGTCATCAGTGCCTATGCTCCACAAGTTGGCTGTGAGATGGAGGAGAAAGAAAGATTCTGGAGTGAATTAGATGAAGTGGTAGATGGTGTACCTAGGAAAGAACGATTGGTGATTGGGGCAGACTTTAATGGGCATGTAGGTGAAGGGAACAGAGGTGATGAGGAGGTGATGGGTAGGTATGGTTTTAAGGAGAGGAATGTGGAAGGGCAGATGGTGGTAGATTTTGCTAAAAGGATGGAAATGGCAGTGGTGAACACGTATTTTAAGAAGAAGGAGGATCATAGGGTGACGTATAAGAGTGGAGGAAGGTGCACACAGGTGGATTATCTTCTGTGTAGGAGATGCAACCTGAAGGAGATTGGAGACTGTAAGGTGTTGGCGGGGGACAGTGTAGCTAGACAGCATCGGATGGTGGTCTGTAGGATGGTTTTGGAGGCGAAGAAGAAGAGGAGGAAAGTAAGGTTTGAAACAAGAATAAGATGGTGGAAACTGAAGGAGGAAGAGTGTAGTGTGAGGTTCAGGGAAGAGGTCAGACAGGGGCTTGGTGGTGGTGAAGAGGTGCCGGATGATTGGGCAACTACTGCAGGAGTGATGAGGGAGGCAGCTAGAAAAGTACTTGGTGTGACATCTGGAAATAGAAAGCAAGACAAGGAGACGTGGTGGTGGAATGAGGAAGTGCAGGAGAGCATTAGGGGAAAGAGATTGGCAAAACAGAAGTGGGATCGACAGAGTGATGAGAAGAGTACAAGGAGATGCGGCAGCAGGTTAAAAGGGATGTGGCGAAAGCCAAGGAAAAGGCATATGAGGAACTGTATAAGAGGTTGGACACTAAGGAAGGAGAAAAGGATTTATACCGATTGGCCAAGCAGAGGGACCGAGCTGGAAAGGATGTACTGCAAGTTAGAGCAATAAAGGATGGAGAGGGAAATGTGTTGACTAGTGAGGAGAGTGTGTTGAGAAGATGGAGGGAGTATTTTGAGCAGCTGATGAATGAGGAAAATCAGAGAGAGAGAAGGTTGGAGGATGTGGAGTTGGTGAAGCAGGATGTAGATAGGATTAGTAAGGAGGAAGTGAGAGCAGCGATTAAGAGGATGAAGAATGGAAAGTCGGTTGGACCAGATGACATACCGGTAGAAGCGTGGAGATGTTTAGGAGAGATGGCAGTGTAGTTTTTAACCAGATTGTTTAACAGGATTCTGGAAGGGGAGAGGATGCCTGAGGAATGGAGAAGGAGTGTGCTGGTACCGATCTTTAAGCATAAGGGAGATGTGCAGACCTGCAGTAACTACAGGGGAATTAAGTTGATCAGTCACACCATGAAGTTATGGGAAAGAGTAGTGGAAGCCAGGCTGAGAGAAGAGGTGACCATCTGTGAGCAACAGTATGGTTTCATGCCGAGGAAGAGCACCACAGACGCATTATTTGCTTAGAGGATGTTGATGGAGAAGTATAGAGAAGGACAGAAGGAGCTGCATTGTGTATTTGTGGATTTAGAGAAAGCGTACGACAGAGGTGCCGAGAGAGGAGTTGTGGTATTGTATGAGGAAGTCAGGTGTGTCAGAGAAGTATGTGAGGGTGGTGCAGGACATGTATGAGGACAGTGTGACGGCAGTAAAGTGTGCAGTAGGTACGACAGACTGGTTCAGGGTGAAGGTTGGACTGCATCAAGGATCGGCCCTGAGCCCTTTCCTGTTTGCAGTGGTGATGGACAGGTTGACAGACGAGGTCAGACAGGAGTCTCCCTGGACTATGATGTTTGCAGATGATATTGTGATTTGTGGTGAGAGTAGAGAGCAGGTTGAGAAGAGCCTGGAGAGGTGGAGATATGCGCTGGAGAGAAAGGGAATGAAAGTCAGTAGGAGTAAGACAGAGTACATGTGTGTGAATGAGAGGGAGGGCAGTGGAGTGATGCGGTTGCAGGGAGAAGAGGTGGAGAAGGTGGAGGAGTTCAGGTACCTGGGGTCAACAGTGCAAAGTAATGGAGAGTGTGTTAGGGAAGTAAAGAAAAGAGTGCAGGCAGGGTGGAGTGGGTGGAGAAGAGTGACAGGAGTGATTTGTGATAGAAGAGTATCTGCAAGAATGAAAGGGAAAGTTTATAGGACTGTGGTGAGACCTGCGATGTTGTATGGATTAGAGACAGTGGCATTGAGTAAAAAACAGGAGGTGGAGCTGGAGGTAGCGGAGCTGAAGATGTTGAGGTTTTCGTTGGGAGTGACGAGGATGGACAAGATTAGAAATGAGTTTATTAGAGGGACAGCACATGTAGGATGTTTTGGTGACAAGGTGAGGGAGGCGAGATTGAGATGGTTTGGACATGTGCAGAGAAGGGACATGAATTATATTGGTAGAAAAATGCTGAAGATGGAGCCACCAGGTAGGAGGAAAAGAGGAAGGCCAAGGAGGAGGTTCATGGATGTGGTGAGGGAAGACATGCAGGTAGTTGGTGTAAAAGAGGCAGATATAGAGGACAGGGTGGTATGGAGACGGATGATCCGCTGTGGCGACCCCTAATGGGAGCAGCCGAAAGAAGAAGAAGAAGTTACAAAATGTTAAATAACCTTTTCCTTAAAATGGTAAAGTTCCTAGGTTTAAACATTTGATATGTTTTCTATGTTCTATTGTAAATAAAATATGGGTTTATGATTTGCAAATTATTGCATTCTTAAAATTAGGGTTGAAGCTCCTCCACTGCTTCCACCTGTCAAAATCATGCCACTGGGTGAATTGGTTTTGATAAAGTGCTCCAGACTGAATAAAATGCCTTTTTATGTATAAGTGTGTTCCTTGTTCTCAGGACGGGGTATATTACCAGAAAAGTAAGCACGAAAACCTATTCTGCTGTTTTACTTTCAATTTGATAAAACATTTATGAACAGCAGAGGTCGCCACTACACTGTTTTTGAGAAACATGCAATGCCCTGCAAATATGTAGACATTCTTATGGAGGAAGATCATTGCAAGAATGTGGGTTACATATTAAATTTAATTACATTAATGCATTTATTGGCTTGAATATCCAGTGTGTTTAACATGCACACTAACCCTGATCCATATTTATTTTGGAGGGTGTACATTTTGGAGTACAGTTTGTTGATTTGGAACAAAATAAACCTTAAGTTTTGGTTAAATTATCTTTTGGTTATAGGCACACTAGAATCATTTAGGGGTTGGCATTTAGCTACAGTAATCAGCTTCCCCATGGTATATATACTTTTTTAAGGAAATGTGTGTGAGTGAGTGAGTGAGTGTGTGTGTGTGTGTGTGTGTGTGTGTGTGTGTGTGTGCAAAGGAAAATTGGTAGGTGGTTGAACAGTGTGTCGTTGTTTACAGACTCTAGAAGGGAAATGTTGAATAGTTGGAGTGATCAGCAGCTGTAGTTGCGCCTCTATAGCGCTGCTGTTCTAAATGCCGGGGGTTGGACCTAACTGCCGGGTTGCCAGATATAGGATTTTTGGAACTCTCACTATAAACACGTGTGTAACGTGTGTAAAGTGTGTAAATCTGTTAAACTAGTAATGAACTAGTAACGTTGTAGTACATTGTAATGCATTCACTCGTAATATTCGAATCAAGTAAAATCACCACCTCTTACATTCATCAGAGACAACATATAAACTTATATAAAATCATTATAACGTTTGCATTTAATTATGATATAATTGTAACACCATTATAAAATAGTGGACTTATATTCATTTTGAGTAAGTTAAACATATAAAGAGGGAGTTTCATCCGATCTGGCAACGCAGCCCTAGTGCTGACACCGGGCACAGACTTGGGACAAGCGCTTCTCACATAGTGCTCTTAAAGTAAGGAAAAGAATCATTATGCAATGATCATGTAACAGATCATGCAATGATCTCGTCCTTGGCACTTTTTTTGTAACAAATTCTGACTGACAAGTGGTGATTCGAGCAGTTCCCAAAAAAAAAAAAAAAAAAATTGTTTTGGATATACTGATGTTTTGGATCACATGGAGAAGAAGGAGAATATAACTGCCATGTAGGCACAAAGATCAGACATGGTAAGTGCTTAACGGCGAATTCACTCCTAAAAATTTCTACAAAAAAAAAGAAAGAAAAAGATTTTCTTTTTTTTCCAGAATGCATTGCATGTGTCCTGTTTTGCATTGTTCCACTATTTTTTTGTTTTTGCATTTAAATGGCTGTTTTCTACACTGGACAACATGAATTGAAAAACATTTGCTCGGATTCAGACTTCCTTTTCTTATCTCTATCTTAGAAAATTCGTTTGAAGAGTTGGAATGTGGTCATTGGTGAGGGAAATCCCCCATTTTTGGCCATGGGAAATTTCATGCAATTGCTTTTAGATTGCACTTTGTGATCAACTTTGCTCTCAATTAAGTAACAAATGCAGTCATGTAATTTTCACATGTTTAAGGCTGTAGTTTGTAGTGGATTCATATCACAGCTCACTGGAACTTTGAGATGAAGTATAGATGTTAAATGTAATTCAGTGCTATTGATTTCTTACTGGATATACAGTGCATCTGGAAAGTCAAATCACTTTTTTCCCCCACATTTTGTTGTTACAACCGTTTTCCAAAATTCATTCTTTTCCTAAAAATTCTATAAACAATACCCCATTATGGCAACGTATAAGAAGTATGTTTGAAATTTTTGCAAATATATATATAAAAAAAAAAATCAGAAAAAGAAAAATCACATGTACATAAGTATTCACAGCCTTTGCTCAATACTTTGTTATAGCACAGTTGGCACCAATTACACCCTCAAGTCTTTTTTTGAGTATGATGCTACAAGCATTCTTCTTTGCAGATGTTCAATCGGTTTCAAGTCTGGGCTCTGGCTGAGCAATTCAAGGACATTCACAGAGTTGTCCCATGCCACTCCTTTGTTATCTTGGCTGTGTGCTTAGGGTTGTTGTCCTGTTGGAAGATGAACTGCCACCCCAGTCTGAGGTCCAGAGCGCTCTGGAGCAGGTTTTCAAGGATGTCTCTGTACATTGCTGCATTCATTGTTCCCTCGATCCTGACTAGTCTCCCAGTTTCTGCTGCTGAAAAACATCCTCACAGCATGATTCTGCCACCACCATGCTTTACTATAGTTATGGTATTGGCCAGGTGATGAGCAGTGCCTGTTTTTTTTCCAGACATGGAGATTGGCATTCAGGATAAAGATGTCAATCTTTGTTTCTCATGGTCTGAGAGTCCTTCAGTTGCCTTTTGGCAAATTCATGTTCCTTTTACTCAGGAGTGAACTGATTGTTGGAGTGCTGCAGAGATGGTTGTTCTTCTGGAAGGTTCTCCTCTCTAAACAGAGAAACGCTGGAGCTCTTTCAGAGTGACAACCGGGTTCTTAGTCACCTCCTTGAATAAGGTCCTTCTCCCCTGATCGCTTAGTTTGGCTGGGTGGCCCGCTCTAGCAAGAGTTCTGCTGGTTCAAAACTTATTTTATTTATGGATGATGGAGGCCACTGTGCTCATTGGGACTTTCAATCGTGCAGACATTTTTCTGTACCCTTCCCCAGATCTGTGCCTCAATACAATCCTGTATCAGAGGTATACAGACCAATGTTTGGACTTCATGGCTTGGTTTGTGCTCTGACTAATGTGGGACAATATATATACAGGTGCCTTTCCAAACCATGTCCGAATTTTCCACAGACCGACTCCAATCAAGTTGTAGAAACATCTCAAGGATGATCAGTGCAAACAGGATGCACCTGAGCTCAATTCAAGGCGAAGGCTGTGAATATTTATGCATGTGATTTTTTTTTTTTTTTTATTGATTTTTTTTTATATATATATATATATAGATTTCAAACAAACTTTTTGTATTGTTTATAGAATTTTGGGGAAAATAATGAATATTATCTAATATGTAATATAATTTTGGAAAAAGGCTGTAATGTAACAAAATGTGGAAAATGTGAAGCGCTGTGAAAACTTTCTGGATGCATTGTACACTGTCTTTGAAGTGTAATGGAACGCACAGAAAACAATACAATGTTTTTTTTCCAGTATAAGCAATTACAAATTGATGTTCTCAGAAAGTCACAGTCCCTCAAGACAACCAGGAAAACTGTCCCAGATCCATGATACTTTAGTAGTTCATTGGGATGCAGAATAGTACTGTCTGTAATGCATTTATTTAATACAAATTATTATTCTCTAAGCCTATACTTATTTGTAACTCATCAGAAGATGCAAAATTGTTTGGTCTGCTTTGTTGTGTTTACATATTAACAGCTTCTATGCCCAATGAAAGCTTCTTGGCCTAAGTGTATCTAATACAGTAGCTACTCAGTGTAACTCTGTATATATACACACACACACACACACACACACACACACACACACACACACACACACACACACATGCATGCACAGTACTGTGCAAATGTTTTAGCAGTTGTGAAAACAGTATTTTTAAGATGGAAAGTAAATGAACAGAAGATAAAATCGATATTTGGTGTGGCCATCCTTTGCCTGCAAAAAAAGCATTATTTTTTTTCTAGCACTTGCACACAGTTTTTAAAAAGAACTCAGCACGTAGGTCATTCCAAACATCTTTGACAGCTAACTACAGATCTTCTGTGGATGTAGACTGCCTAAAATCATTCTGCCTATTCATGTAACACCAGACAGACACAATAACATTTAGTTCAGGACATAAATCATCACTTTCTGGACTACCAGATCTTCTCTATGCTGAACATAGTTGTAAATAATTTCATTTCATTTCATCTTCTCCCGCTTATCCGTAATTCGGGTCGCGGGGGCAGCAGTCTAAGCAGATTCCCCAGACACTTCTCCGTGTCCAGGGATCAGGCTGTCAAGACCCCTGCCTTCGACTGCTGCCCAATCCTCTCAGCACCAGTCCCTTACAGTCCGTCCTGCAGGTGGTGAGCCCACGGGAAGGTGGCCCCACGTCGCTCCGACGTCACGGTCCTTGATTTATTTTTCTCGTAAGGGTCCCCTGGAGCATAGAGGGTTAAGGGCCTTGCTCAAGGGCCCAAGAGTGGCAGCTTGGCGATACCGGGGCTTGAACCCCCGACCTTCCGATCGGTAACCCAGCGCCTTAACCGCTGGAGCCACCACTCCCCCTCAGTTGTTGTAAATAATAATAAATAATAATGTAGAATACATTTATCATCCTGTATTTTTTAGCATTTAGGAAACACCATTAATGTTGTCCAAATTTCCAAATATGTTTGCAGAAATGCAGCTTCAATCTTGCAAGGAACCTCCACCATGTTTCACTGTTGCCTTCATTGCAAGAGACTCAAAACACTTTTGTACGTCGCTCTGGATAGGGGCGTCTGCTAAATGCCGCAAATGTAAAAATGTAAATGTAAATGCAGACACTCATTATTGTACCGCTCTAAAGCCCTTTGGCAAACAACCCGTTTTTTACTACAGCCAAATATGTAACATTTTGCCTAATCAGTCCAGTCCTGCTGCCATTATTCTGTACTTCAGTCCCTATGATTTCATACACAGTTGAGTTACTTAGTTTTGTTTTCATGTCAGAGGCATGGCTTTTGGTCCACAATTCTTCCATGAAGGCCACTTCTAGCCAGACTTAGTCTACTGGTCTCCACCAGTAGATTGGTATACCTGGGTCCAACTGGTTTCCACCAGTTCTTTCACACAGTCACACTGAAGGCATCAAGGGCTATTTGACCAAGAAGGAGAGTGATGGGGTGCTGCGCCAGATGACTTGGCCTCCACAGTCACCGGACCTGAACCCAATCTAGATGGTTTAGGGATGAGCTGGACCGCAGAGTGAAGGCAAAAGGGCCAACAAGTGCCAAGCATCTCTCAGGGAACTCCTTCAAGACTGTTGGAAGACCATTTCAGGTGACCACCTCTTGAAGCTCATCAAGAGAATGCCAAGAGTGTGCAAAGCAGTAATCAAAGCAAAAGGTGGCTACTTTGAAAAACCTAGAAAAAGAAATTTTTCAGTTGTTTTACACTTTTTTGTTATGTATATAATTCCATATATAATTCCACGTGTTAATTTATTAGTTTTGATGCCTTCAGTGTGAATCTACAATTTTCATATTCATGAAAATAAAGAAAACTCTTTGAATGAGAAGGTGTGTCCAAACCTTTGGTCTGTACTGTACATTAAGGTACATTAAGTTTCCTCGATCTGTGTCTTCCATCACTGTGTCTACGGTTCTCGACATTGCTTGGTGTGTGCTTCTTCAAAATATCTTGAACAGCACATCTTGAAACCCCAGTCTTCTTTAAAACCTTTGTCTGGGAGAGACCTTGTGATGCAGTCTAGTTGCTGTACTCAGGCAAAGGTGTATGACATGTGACATAAAACTGTCTTTCACAACCTCACCTTATTAGCAGAGTTTGCTGTTCCTCAACCAGTTTAAGACTCCTACTGTCAGGATCGTCAGGGCACACGGCGTGCACTTCCGGGTCGGTGGCCATCGTTTTTCCCGCCTTTTCCGGTATTTAAGGACACACAAGACTTTAGCTCGAGGCCAGATTATCTTACCGGCTCCCTAGCCCCTTACATTACTCCTGCCACCCTGCCTGCTCTGGTTCCTGATCCTGTTCCTGATCCTGATCCCAGTTCTGCTCTTCCTCCCTAGTTACCTGGTTTGCACCCTGGACTGTTTATTGGTTTTTGTTTCTGCTCTGCCTATGTTGCTCTGTATGCTAGCTCTCTGAATTTTGGACTGTGTTTTCCATTTTGGTTTTGTCTCTCCCTGCATTGCCCTGTTTGCCTGTTTTGACCCTGGACTGTTTTTGGACTGTTTTTGGACTGTTTTTGCCTAGCCCCATTGCTCTGCTTGCTTTTATTAAAGCCTGTATTTTTCTTACTCCCTGTCGCACCCTGCATTTGGCTCCCGCGCTTCCTGACAGTATAATTTGGCCGTGCACCGTGTCCTGCCGCGAGTTTTCAAACACCTACACAGCTCAGGTAATGACTGTGTTTTAACCTACATATGAAATTGATGATCATTAGCACCTGTTTGGTATAATTGGTTAATCATACACCTGACACTGATCTTACAAAATCCATTACTTTGTTCAAGTGTACAAAGTAAGCAGAAGGGTGGTCACACCAAATATTGATTTTATTTGATTTGGATTTTTCTTATTTTTCTTATTTACTTTCCATTTTGAAAATTAATAAAAACAATTCTTTACAACTGCCCAAAATCTGCACAGTCTGTCTATGTGCGATTTTTTTTTCGGGTCAATCGAAAAAGTCATTAGATTATTCGAGTGAGTAATAGGCTGAGAAAAGAAATAATGAATAAAAAGTTTGGCACATGTTAAAAGACAATTGACAGCATTTTGCTTAATCAAGGGCGAGTTACACTTATCTCATTTATACGACTGAGAGTTGCTGGTTAAGGGCCTTTCTCAAGGTCCCAGCAGTGGCAACTTAGTGGTGTTGAGATTTAAACTCACAGCCTTCTGATTAGAAGTCCAATATCTTAACTAGAGAACTATCCCTTTCCTGGAGACTCAACAAGATAATCAAGAATGATGATGCAGGCATATGTGAAGCGATGTTATTGTTACCGCTTCTACATTCCCACCTATGGACAGTACCATTACTCTTGTAATACAGTAAATAAGTAAAATTATTTGTTATGAAATATCAAGATATGGTCCTTATGGCCGTTTATATTTATGCATAATGGACATTTAAGCCAATGGGTCACTTATGTTATTTATTTTTTAAAGACATAACTATTTAAGCAAAATCAGTGCAGGATGTTAGGTAATGCATTTGATCAGTTATGATCGTTGGATGCTGGAGGAAGGCAAAGTAACATTTATGGACAAGATTGGTTAAAGACCACAATCAAACACGCTACTGTTAAATTTTTCACACAAACACCCTGCACATTTTAATGGTTACAAAAGCTAAGGAAGAGAAACCGAGAAAGCTGAAATTGTAAGGGAAAAGGTAGCACAGGGTTTGAGTTAATTCTGTCAAAATAAGCGTTATAATTGTGAAGCCAGCATTTGGTGTGTGGGACTGGGTGGAGTAGTTTGGCAAAGAAAGGGAGGGAGAGAGGCCCACTTTATTTTGGGAGACGCAAAGAGCCATGGTGATGGTAGGGGTGATGCTGCATTTTCCACATTTGAAATGCAGAAGGGAGGATGTAAAATTGAGAGAAAGAACGAGAAGGGAAGAAAGGCAGAGTTTTTTTTTTTTTTTTTGGAAGAGGTGTGAAATGGAAAACCCCTGCACAGAGAGGATATGCGAATGTGCTTTATTTTGGGCTTGAATATGGTAAATCAGCATGCTGTTTAATAGCAAAACTTTTCGTTAGCAACCTAAAGTTAAAACTTGTGTTTACAATTACTTAAGATGGTGTACCAGAGGAAGGCACAAATAACGTAAAAAAAAAAAAAAAAAAAAAAAAGCAGCGCATCTTGTTGATCCTTCAGTTTTCTCACGCCGTTTCTCAATTCAGTTTTTCCTTCTTTTGGATCTGCATTCTATCAAACTGTTCCTTGCTATTTTCCCTCTCATTTTCCTCCACTGCTGGCTCAGCGTGCCTCTTTGCCTTACTCTCTCTTTTCTGTACTTTGTCTGTTTGGAGGTCTCCAGACTTTTCCGGTAGAAGCTGCACTCTTTCAGGCTAGAGAGAAAGAGAGGAAGTTGAGAGGAAAGAGAGGAAGAGCAGAAAGCCCTTATACATACACACCCTGCTGGAATGCTAGATCACATACACATACTGACCACCCTGCATTTTATATTTCTTTGCTAGCAATGCATTCAGACATGAGAACACCAGAGAACAGCTCAGTTTCCAAGAAATCAGAAGATACATTATAATGAAAAAAAAAATCGGTTCTCAAATATCAAACAAATGTCAGAAACTATGAATATGTATGATCGATGCATAAAATCCAACCGTATTCAGGGTAAACCAAATGTATAGCCATGTGCAGCCATGTCCATGTTAAATTCTTTTTGGTAACAAAAAAAGAAAAACACAACACCATTTCAAATGTTTTCCTTTATTTTACTATAATCATTATGAGCATAATCAACAGTCAGGGGTTAACAAATGAAATTCACAAGTTTAGTTAATCATCAAGAAGTGTAACTTTAAATCAGATGATGTTTTCGTGGATTTAGCTGTGAGTCTACATCATTAGCCATAACCTCAGAGAAGCAATAGGTGCTGCTCATATGGAAAGGGTTATAAGGCCATTACCAAAAAAATTAAGATTATTATAAGAAGCTATTTAAATTATTTACAAATTGAGAGCCTTTGAACATTTCATTTGTATTGTATATGCACAGTGATTAACTATAACAGAATATTCTTAAGATAAATATGAGGCCATATGTCCAGCAGATCAAGCTGAGCTGAAATTGGGTAATTGGGTCAAACATAATAATAACTAACGATCTGAACTTTTATCTTTAATGATTGTATAGTAACTACATGTCAAAGTAAATATTTTAAGTCAGTAAAAATAAATTAAAGAAGCCATTTGCAAAAACTGAGTTTATAATATTCTTAGTTGTCTTAACTCCTTATTTGTAGTTTGTACACGTGTAGTTTTAAGTCATTCATTCATTCATTTTCTCCCGCTTATCCGTAATTCGGGTCGCGGGGGCAGCAGTCTAAGCAGGCCCCCGCCTTCGACTGCTGCCCAATCCTCACAGCACCGTCCCTTACGGTCCCTCCTGCAGGTGGTGAGCCCACGGGAAGGCGGCCCCACGTCATTCCGATGTCACGGACCTTGATATTTCCCTCGTAAGGGACCGCCGGAGCATAGAGGGTTAAGGGCCTTGCTCAAGGGCCCAAGAGTGGCAGCCTGGCGATACCGGGGCTTGAACCCCAGACCGTCCGATCGGCAACCCAGTGCCTCAACCGCTGGAGCCACCACTCCCCCTTAGTTTCAAGTCAAGTCAAGTTTATTTCTAAAGCGCTTTCACAACAAACATTGTCTCAAAGCAGCTTTACAGAATTTAACAGTTAAGGTGAACGATGTGTATTTATCCCTGATGAGCAGCCATGGCCGAAAACTCCCTTAGATGTTATGAGGAAGAAACCTTGAGAGGAACCAGACTCAAAAGGGGAACACATCCTCATTTGGGTTACATCAAGAGTGCAAATATAGTCTATAAAAAACAAAGAACACTGGAGAGTGAGAACTAACATGAGCACTGGAAAGTAAGATTATGAGTAATGTCGTTTCTACAGTCTTATACAGTCATTTGAGGTTATGGAACCAGGAGCTACTGAGAAACTTATAAAATAGTTTAACATTTGCGATCATCATAGATCCAGCACCAGCTTCTCCATGCCAGAGCCTTTAAACACTCAAAGAGGTCCAGTGTCCAAACTGTACATGAAGTAGTTTTAGAATTGGCTTAATTTTTGCAATTTTATAACTTTTTCTCTTAGTCTCAGTGTAATTACAAAATAATCAATACTAGACAAACATTTACATTAAGTTCATAACTGAATAATAAGATGAGCTTATAAGTATAGAATAAAGTGGGCGTTTTATGGGTGTTACAGGACAATTAACAATGATCTTACATTAGAATTTCTGTGTTTTGTATGATACCCATACCTATCTGATATGGTTGTTGACGTCAGTCAGAATCTTTTCAGCATCACTTTAGAAAATAGGTTTATAGAACCATAAGCTAGAACTTACAAGTGATAGTTTGGAGAACTGAAATACAGCTTTAAATGTGACAATTTGAAGCTGTATTCTGGTGCAAATTAAAGAGAATTGGTTTGTTCTGCAGAATCAGTTTAATATTTGTATATCTCTTAAGGGACCTAACCTATTTGGAAAAATGTGTAATGCTGTGACCATTTTTAATATTTAAACATCACCAGACACTGGGGTTCTTCCATTAAAACTCAGCTGGGAGTTTATTGCTGCTGTCTTAAGTTTACTGCTTACACTTAGAGCCATTTCTCTTAAACAAGTAAAAACATCCTCAGGTTGTTTCAATTCATTTGAATTTTTTGTCCATTCCAGAACATTTCACTTTTTTGGCTTAAAGGTTTATTTCATTTGTTCTCTTGGGTTATTGTCCATCCAGTTAAAGATAAAGTTCAGTTAAGGTTCAAGTATTTGGCTAATATTGATGCATGCACCTGCTTTTGTCTGCAGTTAAATCATCAATAAATACAAGGGAACCAGTTCTGATAGCAGCCATGCATGCTCATGCCATAAAATATTATGGGATGCTTTGGATCACTGAGCAATTCCTTAACTTTTTTCATACAGCAGTCCACTCTTCATTTTGGTACATGTGGGTTTTTTATTTTATTATAAATGTTCCTGTTTTTTAGGCTTACCAATGCGTTACATCTTGTAGTAAACCCTCTGCACATTACTCTATTGAAGTATTCTCTTGACTGTTTACTTTGATACATACAGTATACGCCAACCTCCTGGATGGTGTTCTTGATGTGGCCATCTGCTGAGAATGTGTTTTTTCTTCACCAGGGAAAAACTCTTCTGTCATCCACACCAGTTGTTTTCTGTGGTCTTCTAGAATATTTGGGGTTCTTGTATTAGAAGTACCCTTTAAATGAAACCTATAGTTTCTATAATTTTTTGAGGCAAAGAGATAATATAACAATAACCTTTCTAACTGTTCTGAGCTTTTAAAAGGCACTTCCATCAAAGGAGACACGTGACAAATTACTGCCTTTGTCAATGTCATCCTGTCTACCATTCATCTTGAAAAATGCAGTGGCACTAAAACAACTCAAACAAAGGGTCCACAAAGCTCTAGAAAAATACACTGCACATTGTGGGAAAAGGGCAACAGCTCTCTATAGGATTTCTTTCCCTTTTTTGCTTATTTTTTTTCTTAAAATATATATAAATATATTAAAATAAAATGTGTGGTGATGACCCTTCACAGGGTCAAATTATGGCGCATTATTTTAATATCGTGTATATATATATATTAAATAAATAAAAATTAAAAGGAAAAGTTCAAGCATATACATTTTTAGTTATTTAAATTAACATGTTAGAAATAAAAATAAAAATGATAAATATATGACCATGAAAACAATTTCTTCACAATCCACCTTTATTCATCCTATTTATACATTTTCTTTTTAGTTTCGAAATAATCAGTACTTACTGTATGCAGGTCTGGATCAAGTGATAATTGCAGTGAAAATGTATTTGCTCATAATACATATCATACTAGACTAATAATATCAAACAAAATTTTGCAACTGTGTCTCATGTCCTTGTCATCTTAAGCCTTTCCCCTTTCTCTTCCTTTTGAGTGATTCAGCAGACAATAGAGCCTGATTCCAGTAAAAACAATGTCATCCAAAGACAATCCAAGGAAACACCAGTTTTATGTTAATGTGTCTTTAAGCTGGTGAGTCCAGCACATATTTTGGTGGGCTTGTTTTGTCTGCCACAGTGCTGGTAGTTGTGTGCCTACATACAGAAGGCCTTTGTGCAGAGGCCGAGTTATCAAGCACTGTGAAAAGAATTAGGCTTCAGACTGCAGATTCTTATATGTGTGCATCCCTGATAAACAAAGACAAAATTCAAGATGCATCACAGCATATTATATGACATATAATATGTGTATTATGCCAAATATTGTGTAAGTTTCCCGTGCACTGCCAAAACAGCTCTGACTATTCAAGGCATAGAGTCCGTAAGACCTCTGAATGTGTGCTGTGGTATCTGGCAACAAGACATTGGTAGTGTCCTGTAAATTGCAAGATGGGGGCCTCCATAATCAGACTTGTTTGTCTAGCACATCACACTGATGTTCAATTGGATTAAAATCTGGCCAATGTGGAGGTGAACTCAACAACAAGTACATTTCGACATACTTTTTTTTTGCCATGTTCTTCAAACCATTTGTCAACATTTTATTCCAGTGTGGCAGGGAGCACTTTCCTGCTGGAAGAGGCCACTGCCATTAGGGCCACCTTACTTTTTCCAAGGTTTCCTAGCTGAACATTGCTTAGAACATCACACTTTATTAGCTGGCATGCTTTCTTTCTGTAGTGCACTCTGGTGTGTTCTCTTAATGATTCCTTAGACCAGGCCACTTTCTTACAGTTCTCATGCTTACATGCTCATTGTAGGTGCTTTGTAGGAGGACAGGGGTCAACATGGGCACTTGTTTTCTGGTTTGCAGTTACACAGCCCCATACACGGGCAAACTGTGATGCACATTCGTTTCTGACACCATCATAGTCACTTTTATAGACTTGGGCCAAATGAGCTAGCCTTCCCTAACCATGTGCATCAATTAGCCTAGTCGTCTAGCCATCACAATTTGTCTCTTGTCATAGTTGCTCAGATCCTTATGTTTGCCCGTTATTCCTGCTTCCCACACTTTAAGAACTGACTGTTTAGTCGGTGCTTAATATATCCTACCCCATAACAAAGTGCTATTGTATCCTGAAATAATTCATGTTAGGAACTTCACCTATAACGCAAATTTATTGTAATGGCTGTTTGGTGTCAATTTTGCTGACATTCTGGAAATTTAGTTTCATTTCAAAAACTAATATAGCCCAACCTTTATATTCCATTCTTGCTTTTAATTTCTAGTAAAATGGGTTATTGCATCCGAACTACATAGAGACTACAATGGTGGATGTGCTCCATACCTTTTTAACAGATTAAATTGTGTATAATTCTTTGTGTAATCATATATTTATTTTAGCATTTACTGTGTGAAAGGGTTCTCCAGTGCCAGTGGTTTCTAATAATGTAAAGTAAAGCTTTTCCTTCAAAGTTTGAGGCATGGTAAAGTATTCAGGACAGAGAGATTTGTGTTTCCGAGTAACATAATAATACATTTGAATAACAGAAGAGAACTGACTTGAGTTGATCAGGGATCATTTCCCTGCCAATGTTAGCATGAAGAGATGATGGGTCTTGTGTTATGATTCTTTAGAATTTGGCATATTTATCTATCTGGTGTGGTTATAAATGTTGAAGTAGAGTTAATATTTTTCAGTGGAATTGGAATGAAATCCCAATTTGATTATTTTTTTCTTACTTCTGGCAGTAAACGAACTTTGTTCAATACATCAGAAAAACCTTTATTGCAGATCAGTAAGACAATGGTTTTTTAACTATGGGGTGGAAAAGGCTCCCACAATTGTAGTTTGTATGTTCATATTCAAACATTATTAGCTATGACTATGAATACTTAATATAAAACCAGTACTCAGTAGTGGACACATGTTTGGATATGTCTTATGTTCAGTTTAAGCTTATTTTGTTGAACAAACTATGGGAAAACCAGCAGTCTCTTTACTTAATACAAGGTTCTGAGATGCGTAGCTCAGTAATCTGATAAGTTCAGACCAAAACACGAAACAAGACAAAACAAAAACTATATGCACATCACTAATTAGGTCACAGTTTTGCCTCCAAGCTGTCCTCAGATTACTCTGTCTCCCTTTTACTTTCTTTCCTACCACTTTCCCCTTAACATTTGTTTTTCTTCTCCTCTCTTCCCACTTATTCTTGGCCTTGTATAAAACACTCTTTTCCTGGCCCATTTTCCCTGGTCATCCCTCACTTTTTTCCACCCCCCACTTTTCCCGCTGCTCTTTTTCTGACCTGCCTGACAAAACTTCACTAGAACCCCATACTTTTTTTTTAGAAAACGTCTCACTGTAATTATTGTCAGATGATTTTTTTAAGGGGGAGCAAGAGATGAATAGAGCAAAAGAGTGTGAGGAGCTGAGGGAAGTGGGAAAAAGTAAAAATAATAAAAGAGGAAGAACAGTGGAAAAAGGGAGAAAACATTGAGTTACTGTGACAACTGTGCCGTCATGAATAAAAAAGAAGTGCCACACACTGTTTGCAGGTGTTTTGTTAAGTTTGTATGTAGACAGTGTGTGTGTGTATGTTTGTGTGTGTTTAGGTTTAGATGAGAGAGTTTAAAGGTCAGAGTAACTGTTTGGACGTTCATTACAACTATTTAGCCTCCAGGAAGTTTTTGACAGCCCATGAAAGACACAACAGGAAATTGTGTCTGTTTGTGAAATGAACAAGCTGCTCCATTTTCTCTCTTTCAGGCATTTTCTTCCTCTCTCTCTCTCTCTCTCTCTCTCTCTCTCTCTCTCTCTCTCTCTCTCTCTCTCTCTCTCTCTCACACACACACACACACACACACACACACACACACTCAATGAAAATGTAATCTCTACATGTAATGTTTAACATAACGTGCCACATTTTTTTGATATGGATAATATTTTTAGCTTTTATTTTGGTTTGCTTTATCCCAGGGTTCAGAGGCGGTGGAGGACTGTGTGCAGGGGGCGCTCTCCTCCCTCTATCCCCCATTTGAGAGTACAGCACCCCCTCTTCTATCCCAGGTCAGTGGTTTTCTCAGGGATTCCATGATTCTAGATATCCTGAAAATGTCATGGGACAATTACATTTCATTTTCTCAACCTGTAAAAGTATAAAAAATAATACGTGTTGGAAAATCTTTTTTATTAGCTCCAGGTTTATAGCCACACTTCAAAATACTTTCTTCTGCTATAGCATCAAACAGACGTAGATGAGTTCTTAATGAGAACAAAGATGCAAGAAGGAGGTCTTTCTAGTACTATTTTACAAAATCAGTTTTCTGTGTGTGTGTGTGTGTGTGTGTGTGTGTGTGTGTGTGTGTGTGTGTGTGTGTGTGTGTGTGTCTTCAGGTTTTTTCTGTCTTGGAGTCCACCTATCAACATGATAGTTTAAGGTATCTGCTGGATTTCTTCATCCCAGCCAAACATCTTCTGCACAGACTTCAGCAGCATGCTTGTGTAAGTATGCATGCTTGCCTAATAATAGTAAATTGTCTCATTCATTTTGAGCAATGGTGCTCGTATTCAGTTTTGGTGCAACAAGCCTTAACATCAGCACATTGGAATAGTATATTTTTCCGGACTGTGTTTCTATATAACATACAAAAAAAAAAAAAAAAGGTCTGCAAAGGGAATGTATTTAGTTGCATGATGCAAGAAATAACAGGAACTAATTTGTCTTGTGGACGACAGCACTCTAAACAGTATTTTACATTTTTAAATAAATAAATACCATGTAATTGTTGGTAAATTGCTGTGATATAAGAGGAGTACAATGCTTTTGGTATATGCTGTTCTATATCAATGGCTGTCCCATTATATTCTTTACACATTCTCTACATTCTGCTACTGTACGTTCACAAACCTACTTAAATTTGGATGAAGGGTTCTTGTGAGCCACATTCTCTCTTCCCTCTGTCTGTATCTTTCTGCAAATGTGTGATACTTGACACTCTGCTATCATTCATGGTAATGTATATTTAGTGTGTCTTACTCAAGCATACTGATATTCATTCTTATGGAAGACATACATGTACAGTATACATACGAGTCTATCCCATTCATTTGTACACCATAATACTCACACACTTTTTCAGCTGGCTCTGTTTTCATTGTCGTTATGAGGAACCGACTGGGACGAGAGCTATGAGTCATGACTATAATTCTTACCATATGTGTGTCTAGCAGAAAAGGGGGGTGAAGGAAAGGGGGCTACTTCTGTGAGAAAGAAGCTAAGAGAGGGGGGGAAAGGCAGCAAAAGAGAACAAGAGACTAAGAGAGAGAGAGTGAGAGGAGTCTGGGACTACAGAGGATTTATTGAGAAAAGGGGGAGGGAGGAAGAAACAGAATACTAAGGCACGCATTGAGAAAATGGGACTCAGGCGCTGAGGCAGATAGAGAGCATAGTAGAGGAAACTTAATAGTTGGATTCATATAAAATGACTAGGAAAGTGGAAAGTTTCCACGGAATATGTTTTTATATCTCACAAAGTGAGTAAGAAAAAAAAAAGAAAGTATAGCTTATGTGTTCCATAATATAATTTGTTCTAATGAGTGTATGAAATGGCATAAAGATTTATAGAGCAAGGGAGTATGCATCTAGATAATAAAAAAAACAAAAACAAGTAAACTGAGGATTGAGCAGAAATTAGGATACTTATAATTAATTAAGAGAAAGATCTTTAAAAGGAAGCAAAAAAGAGAGAAATGGTGAATGATGCCACATTATGTTAATAGTAATGATGGGCGAATTTGGCTTGTGGGTTGCTAAACAAGAGTGAGCGTTGTCTTCTTACTTGAAAAACGTTGCTCAGATTAATATCATAAGCAGGAAGATGGAAAGATGGATCAGTTCTGCTGAGGAAGCACAAAAGTGTTAAAATATTCAGTTTCTGGTTGGTTCCAAACTAAATTTCTCATAACTTGTATTCCTCAAACATGCCTTTTTTTTTTTTTTAATAGTATAGTAAGTACTGTATAACTAGCAAAGTAATAGTAATTACAGTAGAGCAAAAATCCATATAGATAGTTCTTCCAGCATCTGGTCCGCTGTAATTACAAGAGCGCCCTCTAGAGGTAAATCACTGACTCCAACTTAGAGGGACGTTTTGGAGACAAAGCGAGGGAGGCGAGATTGAGATGGTTTGGACATGTTCAGAAGAGGTATATCGCTGGGAGAATGCTGAGGATGGAGCCACCAGGTAGGAGGAAAAGAGGAAGACCAAGGAGGAGGTTTATGGATGTGGTGAGGGAAGACATGCAGGTAGTTGGGCTGAAAGAGGCTAATGTAGAGGACAGGGGGGTATGGAGATGGATGATCCGCTGTGGCGACCCCTAATGGGAGCAGCCGAAAAAAGAAGATTAATTAATATTAATTTATTACATTTTCATGATTCACTACTTTTAGTTATTTTTTATGTTTGTAATAAAATTCAGTACTATTTTACACTAACTTGTGTTTGACTTTTTATTATCCAGAATCCATTTAGAAAACTATTGGTTGATTTAATCGGTTACCTTTAATAGCAATTGTGCAAAAAACATCAACCAAAAATAACAATACAAAGATGTATCTAGAGAGTAAAAAAACTGTTTGGATGTTCGGTAGTCATGTTTCACACTCTCTCTTTTTCAGTCTCAGTATTTGGGCTGTTTGTTCATGCACTCGGGTTGGCCCCTGTGTTTGGGGGAGAAGGTGGTGGTCCAGCTGTCCACTCTTGACTGGAGGCTCTTGCGAAGCAACGACTTCTACCTGCAGGTGGTGCCTTTCTCCACACGCTGTCCCCGCCTGGCTCTTAAGTGTCTAGCTCTGGGTGGCCGCAATGTCCAGGAGGTCCTGGTTCCTGAATCCCAGCACCCTCTCGTGTTTACAGCGGAGTGGCTGCACTGTGTCAACAAGGAACGCGGCTGCAAGAGAGAAGGTGGTTTGATAACTTATTTCTATAGTTACATAAGGTTACAACAGCTATACATGCAAGGTTAAACATTCGAGATCAAGATATTTTCTCATATGAATGAATTCTTCACTTTCATTTAAAATTAAAATGACCTATCCCTCTTACCTTGTTTAAACTGAATCAATAGTTTCTTTATATTTAACTGATTGCTGTAGGTTAAAGCTGTGAAGTACTTTTCAAGTAAATTATCATATTGGAATTAGTTGAATATCTGCTCTCAACCACAGATTGGCTGCAGGCCACAAAATTTAAAGGGTAAACATTTAATTTGGCTGGGATTTAGGGAGGGCCAGGAATTGGAGTGATGGAAGCATTAAAAAAACACGTAAGTTGAAAACCAGCTGATTCTAAATAATGTCACTGGAACTTGGAAAATGTTTGAGAAATGCTCCGCAATTAGAAAAAGGAATGCTCTAAATACATCAGTGGACTTATAGTGCACTTTTTTTTAGTTTTTAGCCACCTGGAAGACAGATATTATTGACACACTAATTTATTTTGTTCTCAAGTTAGTCATTTCTTAAAAGCATTTATCACCATCTGATGTATGTGGGCAAGTGGGTATAAACTTAGTATAGTGTTTATCAATCCAAATTGTATATATATTTTTCTAGACTCCCATGGACACTGTGAGACTGCATGATTGATATAATATAAAATGATATATGATAAAATGATATAAAAAAATATAAAATGTTATATTTAATAATTGTAGCAATATACTTTGCTGGAAAGATACAAAGAGTTTGTGGTGTAATGTGTAACTACATAGAATGTCATTAGTGGCATCAAAAAAAAGAGCCCTGAGGATATATACATCCGTGTTATATACATTGCATTTTGTTCTAGATGCCTCAGAATCTTTTATATCAATTAGTCAATCAATAAGAGAAAAAATACAAATATATTTCAAATTTCATATTTATATCGGTTTGCTAGAAAATAATCAATTGATATGTTCTTTTTTCAGGTGGAGGTGGTTTAGATACTTGTCTGGTTACCACTTCTGATGGAGTGGTACGTATTCCTTGGGATGAGGTTGTTTACCCAAAGTTGCTACACAACCCTACTGACCTGGACCATACTTCCACACATCCATCTGAACTTGACTACCTTTCCTCGAACACGGGGAGTCCGGGCTGGTGCTCCACATCTGGAGATCCTGACACATGGTCCTGGGATGAAGAGGATGATCTTCCTCCAGACAGCAATGAGGCTGACATTGACCCTGCTCTTCGCCACCTCAGACAGGCCAGTGATGGATGTGGGGATTATGTGGAGCTCCTTGAACCTCGCGGAGGTCCCGATGGGGGCACTGATTCCAAGCAGCGCTACTTAGAGATGCATGGGATCTGCAAGACCAAAAGTTTGCCTCTGTGCAGGCGAAGCAAGGCAATTCGGATTCGGCGGGGTAAGGCCTGGGGGTACGCCAAGACCGAGATCAGTGGACGAACAGGGAGCTTACGTAGGAGGGACAGCAACAATAGCGGAAAAAACATTGGAGCTGCTCGCAAAGATTCGGTCAACTCTAGACCCCCACCTAAAGTCATTGATTTGGTTAGAGGGAAACAGCCATTCCCTCAGTGCGTTCAGGACAGAGATGAAGGTAGTGGAGATGCAGTACTGGATGATTGTGACCTTTATTTAGATGGTACATTCAAGGAGAGAAGGCCTGGCGTGGGTGAGGAGAGGAAAGGAGCTGGAAGCACACTACCCTGGGAAGAGCGCCATAAAGGAAGAGCCAGCAGTAGTGATCTAAGCTCTAGAATTAAACATATCAATGAAATAGACCCTCATACTAAAGGAAATTTAGGGGCGGACCAGTCAGATCAGGATCAAGGATTCCACTCAGACTGTGTTTTCGACGATGATAAGTCACTGGCTGAAGGTGAAACATTGCCTCATAGAACAGCAGCTGTAAGTAGCGTGTCTGATTTAAGCAGACATTGGACTAACGAATCAAAAGCAAAGCTTAAAACCCAAACAGATTCATCTCAAAACAATGACTCTTCTCACATTGATAAAAAAAAAGCAAACAAAAACCCTGGAAACTCTAAAGGCCAGAAAGGAAAATGTAATGAACATAGAAAACCGGAAAAAAATATTTCCCAACCAGGTACTGATAACATCGCTGGTGAAAGGCAAGTCGGAAAATTGGAGGAACGTGTGTGCCCCAAGGGAAAGGATGTCAAAGTGGGAGGATTTCGAGCACCCAGGTATAACATCACCAGAGGTGGGTAGAGTAGGCAAATTGTACTTCAGTCAAAGGAATTTTACTTTAAAAAGTAAAATATAAGCAATTTATCCTTATTATCTATAAGCAGCCCAGGTATAAGTAAATTTGTGAAAATAAAAATTGACTTTAGTGACTGAGTTATACAAAAACCATTGATTCTCTTTAAATTTATATGTATTCTTTTTGAAAAACTAAATGGGCTACAAGAAGATTTGATTATGTTTAAAAAGTACTAATATAAACTAAATGGACTGCTGTTATATTGTTGTTATACAATACATATAATATAAAATGTGATATTAAAAAAGGTTACTACCCACCTCTGATTGTTCCATAGGCTTGAGCTCACCTAC